>NW_028295144.1:0-200732 GCF_964341445.2 Mesoplodon mirus | reverse complement strand
GCTGCAAATGACATCGTGTCCTTTTTTTCCTTGTCCAATACTCCGTCTGTACATGTACCAGTTTTCTTTGTCCACTCATATGTTGATGGACTTTTTGCTTGCTTCCATGACTTGGCAATTGTAATGCTGCGGCAATGCACATTCGCCTCCCTGTGTCTTTCCAATTCTGTCTTCTTAGGTTATAGGCCCAGGAGTGGGCCTGCTGGATCATATGGTAGAAAAATATTTACGTAGTAAAAGCACCTCCATTCTGTTCTCGTTAGTGGCTCTTACCAGGTCACATCCCACTTAAAGTTGAGGGTATGCACTTCTGCACAACACCTTCAGCATTTGTTGTTTGTAGTTTTTTTTTGCTGAAGTTTATTCTGACAAGTGTGAGCCGCTATATGTTTGTGGTGGGATTTGCATGCGTCTCATAATCCATTGAAATTGAGCTTTCTGGCATGTCCTTTTTTTCTTCAAACTGTGAGTAGAGCTTACCTCTTCCAATTGTTTTCTTGAAGTATGTGTGACATTTAGAAATATTTTGGCCATTACCTCCCTAATGACATTCTGAGGGCAGGTTTCATTTACAGCCCTCCAGTAGTGGTGCATATGAAGTGACCCTTAGCACAGTTTTTAAAGCTGCTGTTGCAGGTCACGGCCAGAGGGTGGCAGCATTTCTGCTTTTCACAAGCTTTTAACTAGGGAAACAGACTACCTGGCAGTGGTATTTCTCGGTTATAAGTTAGAGTGGAATGTGCCTGGATAAACCCCCAAAAGCTGATGTTTTTTTTTTTTACTTTTGTTTGTTTTCTAGATTGAGTTTATATTTTTTTATTGGAGTCATATTCCATTGTGTACATGGACCACTTCTTCTTTGTGCATTCCTCTGTTGATGGACATTTTCGTAGCTTCCAAGTTTTGGCTATGATAAATATTGCTGGAGGGCAGGATTGCCAGGCTGTTTTTTTCTTGTTTTGCAGTACGTAGGCCACTCACTGCCATGGCCACTCCGATTGCAGAGCACAGGCTCTGGACGCACAGGCCCAGCAGCCATAGCTCACGGGACCAGCCGCTCCACGGCATGTGTGATTTTCCCGAACCGGGGCATAAACCCGTGTCCCCTGCTTCGGCGGCGGACTCTCAACCACTGCGCCACCAGTGAAGTCCAGCCTGTGTCTTTTTGATTCTCATCCTCTCAGGCGATAGGGCCAGCAGTGGGCATGCTTGATTGAATGGTAGCTCAGTACTTACCTTTTCAATGCACCTCGTTTGTGTTTTCCTTACTGGCTCTTAGCATGTCCCACGTTGAACCAAGCCTAGGCATTTTTCCACAACCCCTTCAGCATTTATTGTTTGCAGAATTTTTGCTGATGATCATTCTGACTGTTGTGAGCTGATAGGATTTTTGTAATTTGGACTTGCATGTCCTTAATTCTTTCTAAGATTCATTTTTCCACACCTTTTCAAATTTCTGTTAACGAACAAATGAAAAAAACGTAGAATACAATTAACCTCTTGAAATTGTCTTCTTGAAAGGTTGCCCTCAAAATTGAATTTTTTGGTCAATATTCGCTCCCAGGATTGTTTTTGAGGGCAGGTGTCATTCACAGGCCTGTAATGAGTGTGAATATTTAGTGACCATTAGCACTGGGTTTAAAGCTGCTGTTGTGGTAAGCAGCCACTAGGCGGCAGCATTTCTCCATTCACAAATCTCGTTACTAGGGCAGCAGAGCCCTTCTGGAATCCCTGTTCCTAGGTTGTAAATTAAAATGGAATGTGCCAGGAAAAAACCCCATAAGTTTATGTTACATTATTTCTTGTTTGTTGTTTTAGTTTTTTTAATAGGGGCAATGATTAGAATATTGTTTGTCCTAGGTGTACACAATCTGGTCCATTTCTGCCTAACATATATATATATATATATATATATATATATATATATATATATATATATGTATGTATATATATATATATATATATATATATATATATATATATATATATATATATATATATATTCATGCACAGATCCCCTTTCCATGTAAATTATTGCAGAGTGTTCCATAGACCTCCCTTGCTATATGGTCGGTCTTTTTGTTATGTGTATTTAATAGGTACTTGTACACGTATGGTAACCCTAATCTTAATTTTTCCATTCCCCCCACCTTTCCTTTTAGATAAGCCTAGTTTGTTTTCTAAGTGTGTGAGTGTCTTTCTCTGTGCAAATATGTTCATTTGTGTCAGTTGTTAGATAATGCCTGTAAGTGATATCATAGGATATGTCTTTTGCTTTCCGACTTACCTCATGTTCTGTGATTATCTCTAGGCTCAACTATGGTGCCTGAAAGAGCAGTGTTTCATTGTTTTCCATGGCTAATATTCCATTGTGTACATGGACCACTTCTTCTTTTTCAACTGATATGGTGATGGACATTTTGGTTGCTTCCGTGTCTTGGCTATTGTGAAAATTCCTGCAGTGCAGCTGTTGAAGCCTGTGCCTTCTCGACTCTGGACTTGTCAGGTGAGAGTCTCAGCGGTGGGCCTGCTGAAAGGAATGGTGGCTCAATTTTTACTTTTAAACACAGCTCCTTTCTATTCTCATTATTGGCTGTCACCACTTTACATCTCACCAGCAGCTAGAGGGTACACAGTTCTCTAAAACACCTTCAGCATTTAATGTTTGTAGACTTGCAGCTGATGGTAGTTGACATGTGTGAGTTGGAATCATTTTGGAGGTTAGATTTGCATGAGTCTAATAATTACTGATGTTGAGCTTTTATCCATTTTCCTCTTTTTTGAAAATGAGTGAGTAAAACTTACCCCTCCATCCAATCTCCTTGAAAAATTTAACACTTTTGAATTTTTTTGGCCATTCCCTACCTCCGCACAATTTTTTAGGGCAGGTGTCCTTTACAGCCCTGAATCCTTGTGAATGTTAAGTGACCATTAGCTGTGGGTTCAAAGCCGCTCTTGTGGGAAACGGCCACAAGGCGGCAGCATTTCTACATTTCCAACTCTGGGATTTTGGGCCACAGAGCTTTCGTGGCAATCGTGGTAGTAAGCTGCGAATTAGAGTGCAATGTGCCAGTGCAAACCCCCAAGAGCTTATATCTCCTAAATTGTTGTTTGCTTTTTAAATTTAATTATCAGAGGAAATTTGATCAAAATGTAGATTCTCCTAGGTGTACAGTTTCTGGTTCATCCTATCAATGTATCTGTCTATATTCCTCTTTGGATCCATTCCCGTGTATGTTATTATAGAGTGTTGAGTAGACCTCTCTTTGTATTCCTTAGGTATTTTGTGATTATATATTTCCTATGTATTAGTATATGTCTGTTAACCCCCATATCCTAATTCATACATTCCTTACACCTTTCCATTTGGTTAAACATAATTTGGTTTTCTGAATCTATGCGTGTCCTTCTCTTGGAAATTATTTCATGGGTATCAATTCTTAGGTAACACCTATAAGTGATGTCATAGGATGTCTGTCTTACGGTTTCTTTCTTACTTCCAGTGTGGTGATTATCGCTAGGTCCTTCTATGGTGGTGCCAACGGCACTGTTCCATGCTTTTTCATGGCTAAGATTCCATTGTGTACATGGACGACTTCTTCTTGGTGCATTTTTCTGTTGATGCACATTTTGGTTTCTTCCAGGTTTGGCTATGGTACACCTTGCTGCAGTGCAGGATTGCCAGCCTGTGTGTTTTTGATTCTGGTCTACTCAGGTGATAGGCCCATGAGTGGGCCTACCAGATCACATGGTAGCTCCATTTTTACCCTTAAACGCACCTCCATTCTGTTCTCACGACTGGCTCTTACCAGGTTGCAACCCACCAGCAGCTAAAGGGTACACAGTTCTCTAAAACCCATTCAGCATTTATTTTTTGTAGACTTGTTTTGCTGATGATCATTCTGACGGCTGTCAGGTGAACGTTTGTGTACACTGGATTTGCATGGCTTTATTGATTCCTGATGTTCAGCCTTTTTCCATTCCCGTTGTTTTAAGAAAAAAGAAAGAGTGGGAGGGAGACGCAAAAGGGAGGGGATATGGAAACATGTATATGTATAACTGATTAAATTTGTTATAAAGCAAAAAATTAAAAAAAATAAAAATAAAAAATAAAAAAATAAAAAAAAATAAAAAAAATAAATAAGAGAGAAGGTCCTTCAGGGAGATAAAAAAAATTGCCTTAGCTATTCATGTATTTTGACTTACATGAACTTTGGATTCAGATTATCAAATTTGCTGAAGAATTCATTTTGTAATTTTATTGGAACTTATTAAATATGTAGCTTAACGTAAGGAGATATTTTTATTAAAATGTGCCCTTTCTTCCTTGAAAATAATCTTTATTTATTCAGATTTTCTTATTATGCCCTTCACAAAATTTCAGAATTTCTCTATAAAAATCTAACATTGAAAAAATTAATTTCTTGACATGTTATAATATTTGTGGGCTTCCCTGGTGGCGCCGTGGTTGAGAGTCCGCCTGCTGATGCAGGGGACGTGGGTTCATGCCCCGGTCCAGGAAGATCCCACATGCCGTGGAGCGTCTGGGCCCATGAGCCATGGCCACTGTGCCTGCGCATCAGGAGCCTGTGCTCCGCGGAGGGAGAGGCCACAACAGTGAGAGGCCCGTGTACCGCAAAAAAAAAAATTATTTATTATATTTGATGCTCTTGAGAATGACTTGGTATAAAAAAAATTGGTAAAAGAAACACTTTTGAGTTGTTATGCTGACTTTTTATCTTACCGGAAATTTCTGCTGAATTATCTTATTCATAGTTTTTCCATTCCTTGCCTTGATTTTGATAAGATTATCATATCATTTGCAAATAATGACAAACTTTCTCTTCCTTTCAGAAGTGGGCAATGTGGTTAACATTTTAAATTTCCAAACCACAACAGATTGACTGATGTGCAGTCTATCTGACACATTCTCTAATTCTTACACTGCTTATTCTTTTCTTATTCTATTGACTAGGACTTATAGAACAATGTGCAATAGTTGTGGTCTCCAAACTTTAACTTTAAAGTTTTATCATTAAATATATTTGCTAAAGGATCTTTAAAAAATCCTTCTCTCGTTAGGTTAAGGAATTTCCTTATTTTACTAATTTACTAAGCAGTTTTTTTTTCATAGATGCCTTTTCTATAGCCATTGAAATCACCATTAAAACATGTATTAATGTGATAACATTAACAGTACCTAGATTTTTTTGCTACTCATCATGACTTTATTTCTGGAATATGTACTACTTTATCATTATTAACAAATTTTGCGTTCAATTTACTTATAATTTATTTAGAAAGTTGGGATCTATTTTATGTGTGTGTATATGTATGTATGTAATTAAAAGTGGTACCTAACTCTGTTCATTTAAACACTTCCATTTAATTTTACCACTTTTGTTTATTAAGTACCTGAGAAGTAAACTATCATTTCTTCATGGGGAACCTCTCTGAACTCCAGCCTAAATTAGAGCCCTTTGTTAGCCCTCTCACTGTACCCTGTATTATAACTACGTAGTTATCTATGAAGTGGATTATTGACCGAGTCACCCACTAGGCTTTAAGTTCCATAAGGTCCGGGGATTTTATCTGTTTAACTCACTGCTGTAATCCTGGGACCTAACTTGCAATTAGTACATAGTAGACACTTTAAAAATTATCTGTAGAATGAACACATGATTAAATAAATAGTAGTTTGAAAGCTGAAAAAAAAGAAAAAAGAAAGAAAGAAAAAGAAACAGAAGACAAATGTGCATAAATTATGCCTCTTGAAACTGTCGGTTTGAAATATGGATGCCTTTGAATTTTTTTGGTCGATATACGACCCCAGGATTTGTTTTCAGTGCAGGTGTGATTTACAGGCCTGCAATTATTTTGAATATCAACTGACCATTAACGCTGGGATTAAAGCTGCTGTCGTGTGAAACGCCCACAAGGTGGCAGCTGTTCTACTTTACCAAATCTGGTTACTAGGGCAACAGAGCCTCAATGGAAGTTGTGTTCTAGGTTGTAATTTAGAATGGCGTGTGCCAGGGAAAAGCCCCTTAAGTATATGTCTCACTACTTCTTGTTCGTTTATTTAATTTAATTTTTATTTTTATCACAGCAAGTTTGATTACAAAGTTTGGCTTGTTCTAGGTGTGCAAGATGTGGTTCTTTTACACATAAACATATGTCTATTCTTCCTGGAATCCTTTTCCCATGTACGTTATGACAGGATGTTGAGTAGTCTTCTCTTGGTATTCCGTAGGTCTTTGGTGATGATATATTTCACCTGTGTTTGTATATGTCTGTTAACCCCAATATCCTAATGTATCCAATCTTCACAAATTTCCATTGGTGAACCATAAGTTTGTTGAATGAATCAGTGGTTGCCCTTCTCTGTGGAAATATCTTCACTGGTATCCATTTATAGGTAATACCTAAAAGTGATATCATACGATATGTGTCTTTCTCTTTCTGACATACTACACGTTGTGTGATTGCCTCTAGACTCATCTACAGTGCTGCAAATGACATCGTGTCCTTTTTTTCCTTGTCCAATACTCCGTCTGTACATGTACCAGTTTTCTTTGTCCACTCATATGTTGATGGACTTTTTGCTTGCTTCCATGACTTGGCAATTGTAATGCTGCGGCAATGCACATTCGCCTCCCTGTGTCTTTCCAATTCTGTCTTCTTAGGTTATAGGCCCAGAAGTGGGCCTGCTGGATCATATGGTAGAAAAATATTTACGTAGTAAAAGCACCTCCATTCTGTTCTCGTTAGTGGCTCTTACCAGGTCACATCCCACTTAAAGTTGAGGGTATGCACTTCTGCACAACACCTTCAGCATTTATTGTTTGTAGTTTTTTTTTTTGCTGAAGTTTATTCTGACAAGTGTGAGCTGCTATATGTTTGTGGTTGGATTTGCATTCGTCTCATAATCCATTGAAATTGAGCTTTCATGTCCTTTTATTATTCAAACTGTGAGTAGATCTTACCTCTTCCAATTGTTTTCGTGAAGTATGTGTGACATTTAGAAATATTTTGGCCATTACCTCCCTAATGACATTCTGAGGGCAGGTTTCATTTACAGCCCTCCAGTACTGGTGCATATGAAGTGACCCTTAGCACAGTTTTTAAAGCTGCTGTTGCAGGTCACTGCCAGAGGGTGGCAGCATTTCTGCTTTTCACAAGCTTTTAACTAGGGAAACAGACTACCTTGCAGTGGTATTTCTCGGGTATAAATTAGGGTGGAATGTGCCTGGATAAACCCCCAAAAGCTGATGTGTTTTTTTTTTTTACTTTTGTTTGTTTTCTAGATTGAGTTTATATTTTTTTATTGGAGTCATATTCCATTGTGTACATGGACCACTTCTTCTTTGTGCATTCCTCTGTTGATGGACATTTTCGTAGCTTCCAAGTTTTGGCTATGATAAATATTGCTGGAGGGCAGGATTGCCAGGCTGTTTTTTTCTTGTTTTGCAGTACGTAGGCCACTCACTGCCATGGCCACTCCGATTGCAGAGCACAGGCTCTGGACGCACAGGCCCAGCAGCCATAGCTCACGGGACCAGCCGCTCCACGGCATGTGTGATTTTCCCGAACCGGGGCATAAACCCGTGTCCCCTGCTTCGGCGGCGGACTCTCAACCACTGCGCCACCAGTGAAGTCCAGCCTGTGTCTTTTTGATTCTCATCCTCTCAGGCGATAGGGCCAGCAGTGGGCATGCTTGATTGAATGGTAGCTCAGTACTTACCTTTTCAATGCACCTCCTTTGTGTTTTCCTTACTGGCTCTTAGCATGTCCCACGTTGAACCAAGCCTAGGCATTTTTCCACAACCCCTTCAGCATTTATTGTTTGCAGAATTTTTGCTGATGGTCATTCTGACTGTTGTGAGCTGATAGGATTTTTGTAATTTGGATTTGCATGTCCTTAATTCTTTCTAAGGTTCATTTTTCCACACCTTTTAAAATTTCTGTTAATGAACAAATGAAAAAAACGTAGAATACAATTAACCTCTTGAAATTGTCTTCTTGAAAGGTTGCCCTCAAAATTGAATTTTTTGGTCAATATTCGCTCCCAGGATTGTTTTTGAGGGCAGGTGTCATTCACAGGCCTGTAATGAGTGTGAATATTTAGTGACCATTAGCACTGGGTTTAAAGCTGCTGTTGTGGTAAGCAGCCACTAGGCGGCAGCATTTCTCCATTCACAAATCTCGTTACTAGGGCAGCAGAGCCATTCTGGAATCCCTGTTCCTAGGTTGTAAATTAAAATGGAATGTGCCAGGAGAAAACCCCATAAGTTTATGTTACATTATTTCTTGTTTGTTGTTTTAGTTTTTTTAATAGGGGCAATGATTAGAATATTGTTTGTCCTAGGTGTACACAATCTGGTTCATTTGTGCCTAACATATATATATATATATATATATATATATATATATATATATATATATATATATATATATATATTCATGCACAGATCCCCTTCCCATGTCAATTATTGCAGAGTGTTCCATAGACCTCCCTTGCTATATGGTCGGTCTTTTTGTTATGTGTATTTAATAGGTATTTGTACACGTATGGTAACCCTAATCTTAATTTTTCCATTACCCCCACCTTTCCTTTTAGATAAGCCTAGTTTGTTTTCTAAGTGTGTGAGTGTCTTTCTCTGTGCAAATATGTTCATTTGTGTCAGTTGTTAGATAATGCCTGTAAGTGATATCATAGGATATGTCTTTTGCTTTCCGACTTACCTCATGTTCTGTGATTATCTCTAGGCTCAACTATGGTGCCTGAAAGAGCAGTGTTTCATTGTTTTCCATGGCTAATATTCCATTGTGTACATGGACCACTTCTTCTTTTTCAACTGATATGGTGATGGACATTTTGGTTGCTTCCGTGTCTTGGCTATTGTGAAAATTCCTGCAGTGCAGCTGTTGAAGCCTGTGCCTTCTCGACTCTGGACTTGTCAGGTGAGAGTCTCAGCGGTGGGCCTGCTGAAAGGAATGGTGGCTCAATTTTTACTTTTAAACACAGCTCCTTTCTATTCTCATTATTTGCTGTCACCACTTTACATCTCACCAGCAGCTAGAGGGTACACAGTTCTCTAAAACACCTTCAGCATTTAATGTTTGTAGACTTGCAGCTGATGGTAGTTGACATGTGTGAGTTGGAATCATTTTGGAGGTTAGATTTGCATGAGTCTAATAATTACTGATGTTGAGCTTTTATCCATTTTCCTCTTTTTTGAAAATGAGTGAGTAAAACTTACCCCTCCATCCAATCTCCTTGAAAAATTTAACACTTTTGAATTTTTTTGGCCATTCCCTACCTCCGCACAATTTTTTAGGGCAGGTGTCCTTTACAGCCCTGAATCCTTGTGAATGTTAAGTGACCATTAGCTGTGGGTTCAAAGCCGCTCTTGTGGGAAACGGCCACAAGGCGGCAGCATTTCTACATTTCCAACTCTGGGATTTGGGGCCACAGAGCTTTCGTGGCAATCGTGGTAGTAAGCTGCGAATTAGAGTGCAATGTGCCAGTGCAAACCCCCAAGAGCTTATATCTCCTAAATTGTTGTTTGCTTTTTAAATTTAATTATCAGAGGAAATTTGATCAAAATGTAGATTCTCCTAGGTGTACAGTTTCTGGTTCATCCTATCAATGTATCTGTCTATATTCCTCTTTGGATCCATTCCCGTGTATGTTATTATAGAGTGTTGAGTAGACCTCTCTTTGTATTCCTTAGGTATTTTGTGATTATATATTTCCTATGTATTAGTATATGTCTGTTAACCCCCATATCCTAATTCATACATTCCTTACACCTTTCCATTTGGTTAAACATAATTTGGTTTTCTGAATCTATGCGTGTCCTTCTCTTGGAAATTATTTCATGGGTATCAATTCTTAGGTAACACCTATAAGTGATGTCATAGGATGTCTGTCTTACGGTTTCTTTCTTACTTCCAGTGTGGTGATTATCGCTAGGTCCTTCTATGGTGGTGCCAACGGCACTGTTCCATGCTTTTTCATGGCTAAGATTCCATTGTGTACATGGACGACTTCTTCTTGGTGCATTTTTCTGTTGATGCACATTTTGGTTTCTTCCAGGTTTGGCTATGGTACACCTTGCTGCAGTGCAGGATTGCCAGCCTGTGTGTTTTTGATTCTGGTCTACTCAGGTGATAGGCCCATGAGTGGGCCTACCAGATCACATGGTAGCTCCATTTTTACCCTTAAACGCACCTCCATTCTGTTCTCACGACTGGCTCTTACCAGGTTGCAACCCACCAGCAGCTAAAGGGTACACAGTTCTCTAAAACCCATTCAGCATTTATTTTTTGTAGACTTGTTTTGCTGATGATCATTCTGACGGCTGTCAGGTGAACGTTTGTGTACACTGGATTTGCATGGCTTTATTGATTCCTGATGTTCAGCCTTTTTCCATTCCCGTTGTTTTAAGAAAAAAGAAAGAGTGGGAGGGAGACGCAAAAGGGAGGGGATATGGAAACATGTATATGTATAACTGATTAAATTTGTTATAAAGCAAAAAATTTAAAAAAATAAAAATAAAAAATAAAAAAATAAAAAAAAATAAAAAAAATAAATAAGAGAGAAGGTCCTTCAGGGAGATAAAAAAAATTGCCTTAGCTATTCATGTATTTTGACTTACATGAACTTTGGATTCAGATTATCAAATTTGCTGAAGAATTCATTTTGTAATTTTATTGGAACTTATTAAATATGTAGCTTAACGTAAGGAGATATTTTTATTAAAATGTGCCCTTTCTTCCTTGAAAATAATCTTTATTTATTCAGATTTTCTTATTATGCCCTTCACAAAATTTCAGAATTTCTCTATAAAAATCTAACATTGAAAAAATTAATTTCTTGACATGTTATAATATTTGTGGGCTTCCCTGGTGGCGCCATGGTTGAGAGTCCGCCTGCTGATGCAGGGGACGCGGGTTCATGCCCCGGTCCAGGAAGATCCCACATGCCGTGGAGCGTCTGGGCCCATGAGCCATGGCCACTGTGCCTGCGCATCAGGAGCCTGTGCTCCGCGGAGGGAGAGGCCACAACAGTGAGAGGCCCGTGTACCGCAAAAAAAAAAAAAGTGTTTATTATATTTGCTGCTCTTGAGATTGACTTGGTATAAAAAAAATTGGTAAAAGAAATACTTTTGAGTTGTTATGCTGACTTTTTATCTTACCGGAAATTTCTGCTGAATTATCTTATTCATAGTTTTTCCATTCCTTGCCTTGATTTTGATAAGATTATCATATCATTTGCAAATAATGACAAACTTTCTCTTCCTTTCAGAAGTGGGCAATGTGGTTAACATTTTAAATTTCCAAACCACAACAGATTGACTGATGTGCAGTCTATCTGACACATTCTCTAATTCTTACACTGCTTATTCTTTTCTTATTCTATTGACTAGGACTTATAGAACAATGTGCAATAATTGTGGTCTCCAAACTTTAACTTTAAAGTTTTATCATTAAATATATTTGCTAAAGGATCTTTAAAAAATCCTTCTCTCGTTAGGTTAAGGAATTTCCTTATTTTACTAATTTACTAAGCAGTTTTTTTTCATAGATGCCTTTTCTATAGCCATTGAAATCACCATTAAAACATGTATTAATGTGATAACATTAACAGTACCTAGATATTTTTGCTACTCATCATGACTTTATTTCTGGAATATGTACTACTTTATCATTATTAACAAATTTTGCGTTCAATTTACTTATAATTTATTTAGAAAGTTGGGATCTATTTTATGTGTGTGTATATGTATGTATGTAATTAAAAGTGGTACCTAACTCTGTTCATTTAAACACTTCCATTTAATTTTACCACTTTTGTTTATTAAGTACCTGAGAAGTAAACTATCATTTCTTCATGGGGAACCTCTCTGAACTCCAGCCTAAATTAGAGCCCTTTGTTAGCCCTCTCACTGTACCCTGTATTATAACTACGTAGTTATCTATGAAGTGGATTATTGACCGAGTCACCCACTAGGCTTTAAGTTCCATAAGGTCCGGGGATTTTATCTGTTTAACTCACTGCTGTAATCCTGGGACCTAACTTGCAATTAGTACATAGTAGACACTTTAAAAATTATCTGTAGAATGAACACATGATTAAATAAATAGTAGTTTGAAAGCTGAAAAAAAAGAAAAAAGAAAGAAAGAAAAAGAAACAGAAGACAAATGTGCATAAATTATGCCTCTTGAAACTGTCGGTTTGAAATATGGATGCCTTTGAATTTTTTTGGTCGATATACGACCCCAGGATTTGTTTTCAGTGCAGGTGTGATTTACAGGCCTGCAATTATTTTGAATATCAACTGACCATTAACGCTGGGATTAAAGCTGCTGTCGTGTGAAACGCCCACAAGGTGGCAGCTGTTCTACTTTACCAAATCTGGTTACTAGGGCAACAGAGCCTCAATGGAAGTTGTGTTCTAGGTTGTAATTTAGAATGGCGTGTGCCAGGGAAAAGCCCCTTAAGTATATGTCTCACTACTTCTTGTTCGTTTATTTAATTTAATTTTTATTTTTATCACAGCAAGTTTGATTACAAAGTTTGGCTTGTTCTAGGTGTGCAAGATGTGGTTCTTTTACACATAAACATATGTCTATTCTTCCTGGAATCCTTTTCCCATGTACGTTATGACAGGATGTTGAGTAGTCTTCTCTTGGTATTCCGTAGGTCTTTGGTGATGATATATTTCACCTGTGTTTGTATATGTCTGTTAACCCCAATATCCTAATGTATCCAATCCTCACAAATTTCCATTGGTGAACCATAAGTTTGTTGAATGAATCAGTGGTTGCCCTTCTCTGTGGAAATATCTTCACTGGTATCCATTTATAGGTAATACCTAAAAGTGATATCATACGATATGTGTCTTTCTCTTTCTGACATACTACACGTTGTGTGATTGCCTCTAGACTCATCTACAGTGCTGCAAATGACATCGTGTCCTTTTTTTCCTTGTCCAATACTCCGTCTGTACATGTACCAGTTTTCTTTGTCCACTCATATGTTGATGGACTTTTTGGTTGCTTCCATGACTTGGCAATTGTAATGCTGCGGCAATGCACATTCGCCTCCCTGTGTCTTTCCAATTCTGTCTTCTTAGGTTATAGGCCCAGGAGTGGGCCTGCTGGATCATATGGTAGAAAAATATTTACGTAGTAAAAGCACCTCCATTCTGTTCTCGTTAGTGGCTCTTACCAGGTCACATCCCACTTAAAGTTGAGGGTATGCACTTCTGCACAACACCTTCAGCATTTATTGTTTGTAGTTTTTTTTTTTGCTGAAGTTTATTCTGACAAGTGTGAGCTGCTATATGTTTGTGGTTGGATTTGCATTCGTCTCATAATCCATTGAAATTGAGCTTTCTGGCATGTCCTTTTTTTATTCAAACTGTGAGTAGAGCTTACCTCTTCCAATTGTTTTCGTGAAGTATGTGTGACATTTAGAAATATTTTGGCCATTACCTCCCTAATGACATTCTGAGGGCAGGTTTCATTTACAGCCCTCCAGTACTGGTGCATATGAAGTGACCCTTAGCACAGTTTTTAAAGCTGCTGTTGCAGGTCACTGCCAGAGGGTGGCAGCATTTCTGCTTTTCACAAGCTTTTAACTAGGGAAACAGACTACCTTGCAGTGGTATTTCTCGGTTATAAATTAGAGTGGAATGTGCCTGGATAAACCCCCAAAGGTGATGTGTTTTTTTTTTTTACTTTTGTTTGTTTTCTAGATTGAGTTTATATTTTTTTATTGGAGTCATATTCCATTGTGTACATGGACCACTTCTTCTTTGTGCATTCCTCTGTTGATGGACATTTTCGTAGCTTCCAAGTTTTGGCTATGATAAATATTGCTGGAGGGCAGGATTGCCAGGCTGTTTTTTTCTTGTTTTGCAGTACGTAGGCCACTCACTGCCATGGCCACTCCGATTGCAGAGCACAGGCTCTGGACGCACAGGCCCAGCAGCCATAGCTCACGGGACCAGCCGCTCCACGGCATGTGTGATTTTCCCGAACCGGGGCATAAACCCGTGTCCCCTGCTTCGGCGGCGGACTCTCAACCACTGCGCCACCAGTGAAGTCCAGCCTGTGTCTTTTTGATTCTCATCCTCTCAGGCGATAGGGCCAGCAGTGGGCATGCTTGATTGAATGGTAGCTCAGTACTTACCTTTTCAATGCACCTCCTTTGTGTTTTCCTTACTGGCTCTTAGCATGTCCCACGTTGAACCAAGCCTAGGCATTTTTCCACAACCCCTTCAGCATTTATTGTTTGCAGAATTTTTGCTGATGGTCATTCTGACTGTTGTGAGCTGATAGGATTTTTGTAATTTGGATTTGCATGTCCTTAATTCTTTCTAAGGTTCATTTTTCCACACCTTTTAAAATTTCTGTTAATGAACAAATGAAAAACACGTAGAATACAATTAACCTCTTGAAATTGTCTTCTTGAAAGGTTGCCCTCAAAATTGAATGTTTTGGTCAATATTCGCTCCCAGGATTGTTTTTGAGGGCAGGTGTCATTCACAGGCCTGTAATGAGTGTGAATATTTAGTGACCATTAGCACTGGGTTTAAAGCTGCTGTTGTGGTAAGCAGCCACTAGGCGGCAGCATTTCTCCATTCACAAATCTCGTTACTAGGGCAGCAGAGCCGTTCTGGAATCCCTGTTCCTAGGTTGTAAATTAAAATGGAATGTGCCAGGAGAAAACCCCATAAGTTTATGTTACATTATTTCTTGTTTGTTGTTTTAGTTTTTTTAATAGGGGCAATGATTAGAATATTGTTTGTCCTAGGTGTACACAATCTGGTTCATTTGTGCCTAACATATATATATATATATATATATATATATATATATATATATATATATTCATGCACAGATCCCCTTCCCATGTCAATTATTGCAGAGTGTTCCATAGACCTCCCTTGCTATATGGTCGGTCTTTTTGTTATGTGTATTTAATAGGTATTTGTACACGTATGGTAACCCTAATCTTAATTTTTCCATTCCCCCCACCTTTCCTTTTAGATAAGCCTAGTTTGTTTTCTAAGTGTGTGAGTGTCTTTCTCTGTGCAAATATGTTCATTTGTGTCAGTTGTTAGATAATGCCTGTAAGTGATATCATAGGATATGTCTTTTGCTTTCCGACTTACCTCATGTTCTGTGATTATCTCTAGGCTCAACTATGGTGCCTGAAAGAGCAGTGTTTCATTGTTTTCCATGGCTAATATTCCATTGTGTACATGGACCACTTCTTCTTTTTCAACTGATATGGTGATGGACATTTTGGTTGCTTCCGTGTCTTGGCTATTGTGAAAATTCCTGCAGTGCAGCTGTTGAAGCCTGTGCCTTCTCGACTCTGGACTTGTCAGGTGAGAGTCTCAGCGGTGGGCCTGCTGAAAGGAATGGTGGCTCAATTTTTACTTTTAAACACAGCTCCTTTCTATTCTCATTATTGGCTGTCACCACTTTACATCTCACCAGCAGCTAGAGGGTACACAGTTCTCTAAAACACCTTCAGCATTTAATGTTTGTAGACTTGCAGCTGATGGTAGTTGACATGTGTGAGTTGTAATCATTTTGGAGGTTAGATTTGCATGAGTCTAATAATTACTGATGTTGAGCTTTTATCCATTTTCCTCTTTTTTGAAAATGAGTGAGTAAAACTTACCCCTCCATCCAATCTCCTTGAAAAATTTAACACTTTTGAATTTTTTTGGCCATTCCCTACCTCCGCACAATTTTTTAGGGCAGGTGTCCTTTACAGCCCTGAATCCTTGTGAATGTTAAGTGACCATTAGCTGTGGGTTCAAAGCCGCTCTTGTGGGAAACGGCCACAAGGCGGCAGCATTTCTACATTTCCAACTCTGGGATTTTAGGCCACAGAGCTTTCGTGGCAATCGTGGTAGTAAGCTGCGAATTAGAGTGCAATGTGCCAGTGCAAACCCCCAAGAGCTTATATCTCCTAAATTGTTGTTTGCTTTTTAAATTTAATTATCAGAGGAAATTTGATCAAAATGTAGATTCTCCTAGGTGTACAGTTTCTGGTTCATCCTATCAATGTATCTGTCTATATGCCTCTTTGGATCCATTCCCGTGTATGTTATTATAGAGTGTTGAGTAGACCTCTCTTTGTATTCCTTAGGTATTTTGTGATTATATATTTCCTATGTATTAGTATATGTCTGTTAACCCCCATATCCTAATTCATACATTCCTTACACCTTTCCATTTGGTTAAACATAATTTGGTTTTCTGAATCTATGCGTGTCCTTCTCTTGGAAATTATTTCATGGGTATCAATTCTTAGGTAACACCTATAAGTGATGTCATAGGATGTCTGTCTTACGGTTTCTTTCTTACTTCCAGTGTGGTGATTATCGCTAGGTCCTTCTATGGTGGTGCCAACGGCACTGTTCCATGCTTTTTCATGGCTAAGATTCCATTGTGTACATGGACGACTTCTTCTTGGTGCATTTTTCTGTTGATGCACATTTTGGTTTCTTCCAGGTTTGGCTATGGTACACCTTGCTGCAGTGCAGGATTGCCAGCCTGTGTGTTTTTGATTCTGGTCTACTCAGGTGATAGGCCCATGAGTGGGCCTACCAGATCACATGGTAGCTCCATTTTTACCCTTAAACGCACCTCCATTCTGTTCTCACGACTGGCTCTTACCAGGTTGCAACCCACCAGCAGCTAAAGGGTACGCAGTTCTCTAAAACCCCTTCAGCATTTATTTTTTGTAGACTTTTTTTGCTGATGATCATTCTGACGGCTGTCAGGTGAACGTTTGTGTACACTGGATTTGCATGGCTTTATTGATTCCTGATGTTCAGCCTTTTTCCATTCCCGTTGTTTTAAGAAAAAAGAAAGAGTGGGAGGGAGACGCAAAAGGGAGGGGATATGGAAACATGTATATGTATAACTGATTAAATTTGTTATAAAGCAAAAAATTAAAAAAAATAAAAATAAAAAATAAAAAAATAAAAAAAATTAAAAAAAAAGAAATAAGAGAGAAGGTCCTTCAGGGAGATAAAAAAAAATTGCCTTAGCTATTCATGTATTTTGACTTACATGAACTTTGGATTCAGATTATCAAATTTGCTGAAGAATTCATTTTGTAATTTTATTGGAACTTATTAAATATGTAGCTTAACGTAAGGAGATATTTTTATCAAAATGTGCCCTTTCTTCCTTGAAAATAATCTTTATTTATTCAGATTTTCTTATTATGCCCTTCACAAAATTTCAGAATTTCTCTATAAAAATCTAACATTGAAAAAATTAATTTCTTGACATGTTATAATATTTGTGGGCTTCCCTGGTGGCGCCGTGGTTGAGAGTCCGCCTGCTGATGCAGGGGACGCGGGTTCATGCCCCGGTCCAGGAAGATCCCACATGCCGTGGAGCGTCTGGGCCCATGAGCCATGGCCACTGTGCCTGCGCATCAGGAGCCTGTGCTCCGTGGCGGGAGAGGCCACAACAGTGAGAGGCCCGTGTACCGCAAAAAAAAAAAGTATTTATTATATTTGCTGCTCTTGAGAATGACTTGGTATAAAAAAAATTGGTAAAAGAAATACTTTTGAGTTGTTATGCTGACTTTTTATCTTACCGGAAATTTCTGCTGAATTATCTTATTCATAGTTTTTCCATTCCTTGCCTTGATTTTGATAAGATTATCATATCATTTGCAAATAATGACAAACTTTCTCTTCCTTTCAGAAGTGGGCAATGTGGTTAACATTTTAAATTTCCAAACCACAACAGATTGACTGATGTGCAGTCTATCTGACACATTCTCTAATTCTTACACTGCTTATTCTTTTCTTATTCTATTGACTAGGACTTATAGAACAATGTGCAATAGTTGTGGTCTCCAAACTTTAACTTGAAAGTTTTATTATTAAATATATTTGCTAAAGGATCTTTAAAAAATCCTTCTCTCGTTAGGTTAAGGAATTTCCTTATTTTACTAATTTACTAAGCAGTTTTTTTTCATAGATGCCTTTTCTATAGCCATTGAAATCACCATTAAAACATGTATTAATGTGATAACATTAACAGTACCTAGATTTTTTTGCTACTCATCATGACTTTATTTCTGGAATATGTACTACTTTATCATTATTAACAAATTTTGCGTTCAATTTACTTATAATTTATTTAGAAAGTTGGGATCTATTTTATGTGTGTGTATATGTATGTATGTAATTAAAAGTGGTACCTAACTCTGTTCATTTAAACACTTCCATTTAATTTTACCACTTTTGTTTATTAAGTACCTGAGAAGTAAACTATCATTTCTTCATGGGGAACCTCTCTGAACTCCAGCCTAAATTAGAGCCCTTTGTTAGCCCTCTCACTGTACCCTGTATTATAACTACGTAGTTATCTATGAAGTGGATTATTGACCGAGTCACCCACTAGGCTTTAAGTTCCATAAGGTCCGGGGATTTTATCTGTTTAACTCACTGCTGTAATCCTGGGACCTAACTTGCAATTAGTACATAGTAGACACTTTAAAAATTATCTGTAGAATGAACACATGATTAAATAAATAGTAGTTTGAAAGCTGAAAAAAAAGAAAAAAGAAAGAAAGAAAAAGAAACAGAAGACAAATGTGCATAAATTATGCCTCTTGAAACTGTCGGTTTGAAATATGGATGCCTTTGAATTTTTTTGGTCGATATACGACCCCAGGATTTGTTTTCAGTGCAGGTGTGATTTACAGGCCTGCAATTATTTTGAATATCAACTGACCATTAACGCTGGGATTAAAGCTGCTGTCGTGTGAAACGCCCACAAGGTGGCAGCTGTTCTACTTTACCAAATCTGGTTACTAGGGCAACAGAGCCTCAATGGAAGTTGTGTTCTAGGTTGTAATTTAGAATGGCGTGTGCCAGGGAAAAGCCCCTTAAGTATATGTCTCACTACTTCTTGTTCGTTTATTTAATTTAATTTTTATTTTTATCACAGCAAGTTTGATTACAAAGTTTGGCTTGTTCTAGGTGTGCAAGATGTGGTTCTTTTACACATAAACATATGTCTATTCTTCCTGGAATCCTTTTCCCATGTACGTTATGACAGGATGTTGAGTAGTCTTCTCTTGGTATTCCGTAGGTCTTTGGTGATGATATATTTCACCTGTGTTTGTATATGTCTGTTAACCCCAATATCCTAATGTATCCAATCCTCACAAATTTCCATTGGTGAACCATAAGTTTGTTGAATGAATCAGTGGTTGCCCTTCTCTGTGGAAATATCTTCACTGGTATCCATTTATAGGTAATACCTAAAAGTGATATCATACGATATGTGTCTTTCTCTTTCTGACATACTACACGTTGTGTGATTGCCTCTAGACTCATCTACAGTGCTGCAAATGACATCGTGTCCTTTTTTTCCTTGTCCAATACTCCGTCTGTACATGTACCAGTTTTCTTTGTCCACTCATATGTTGATGGACTTTTTGGTTGCTTCCATGACTTGGCAATTGTAATGCTGCGGCAATGCACATTCGCCTCCCTGTGTCTTTCCAATTCTGTCTTCTTAGGTTATAGGCCCAGGAGTGGGCCTGCTGGATCATATGGTAGAAAAATATTTACGTAGTAAAAGCACCTCCATTCTGTTCTCGTTAGTGGCTCTTACCAGGTCACATCCCACTTAAAGTTGAGGGTATGCACTTCTGCACAACACCTTCAGCATTTATTGTTTGTAGTTTTTTTTTTTTGCTGAAGTTTATTCTGACAAGTGTGAGCTGCTATATGTTTGTGGTTGGATTTGCATTCGTCTCATAATCCATTGAAATTGAGCTTTCTGGCATGTCCTTTTTTTATTCAAACTGTGAGTAGAGCTTACCTCTTCCAATTGTTTTCGTGAAGTATGTGTGACATTTAGAAATATTTTGGCCATTACCTCCCTAATGACATTCTGAGGGCAGGTTTCATTTACAGCCCTCCAGTACTGGTGCATATGAAGTGACCCTTAGCACAGTTTTTAAAGCTGCTGTTGCAGGTCACTGCCAGAGGGTGGCAGCATTTCTGCTTTTCACAAGCTTTTAACTAGGGAAACAGACTACCTTGCAGTGGTATTTCTCGGTTATAAATTAGAGTGGAATGTGCCTGGATAAACCCCCAAAGGTGATGTGTTTTTTTTTTTTACTTTTGTTTGTTTTCTAGATTGAGTTTATATTTTTTTATTGGAGTCATATTCCATTGTGTACATGGACCACTTCTTCTTTGTGCATTCCTCTGTTGATGGACATTTTCGTAGCTTCCAAGTTTTGGCTATGATAAATATTGCTGGAGGGCAGGATTGCCAGGCTGTTTTTTTCTTGTTTTGCAGTACGTAGGCCACTCACTGCCATGGCCACTCCGATTGCAGAGCACAGGCTCTGGACGCACAGGCCCAGCAGCCATAGCTCACGGGACCAGCCGCTCCACGGCATGTGTGATTTTCCCGAACCGGGGCATAAACCCGTGTCCCCTGCTTCGGCGGCGGACTCTCAACCACTGCGCCACCAGTGAAGTCCAGCCTGTGTCTTTTTGATTCTCATCCTCTCAGGCGATAGGCCCAGCAGTGGGCATGCTTGATTGAATGGTAGCTCAGTACTTACCTTTTCAATGCACCTCCTTTGTGTTTTCCTTACTGGCTCTTAGCATGTCCCACGTTGAACCAAGCCTAGGCATTTTTCCACAACCCCTTCAGCATTTATTGTTTGCAGAATTTTTGCTGATGGTCATTCTGACTGTTGTGAGCTGATAGGATTTTTGTAATTTGGATTTGCATGTCCTTAATTCTTTCTAAGGTTCATTTTTCCACACCTTTTAAAATTTCTGTTAACGAACAAATGAAAAAAACGTAGAATACAATTAACCTCTTGAAATTGTCTTCTTGAAAGGTTGCCCTCAAAATTGAATTTTTTGGTCAATATTCGCTCCCAGGATTGTTTTTGAGGGCAGGTGTCATTCACAGGCCTGTAATGAGTGTGAATATTTAGTGACCATTAGCACTGGGTTTAAAGCTGCTGTTGTGGTAAGCAGCCACTAGGCGGCAGCATTTCTCCATTCACAAATCTCGTTACTAGGGCAGCAGAGCCGTTCTGGAATCCCTGTTCCTAGGTTGTAAATTAAAATGGAATGTGCCAGGAGAAAACCCCATAAGTTTATGTTACATTATTTCTTGTTTGTTGTTTTAGTTTTTTTAATAGGGGCAATGATTAGAATATTGTTTGTCCTAGGTGTACACAATCTGGTTCATTTGTGCCTAACATATATATATATATATATATATATATATTCATGCACAGATCCCCTTCCCATGTCAATTATTGCAGAGTGTTCCATAGACCTCCCTTGCTATATGGTCGGTCTTTTTGTTATGTGTATTTAATAGGTATTTGTACACGTATGGTAACCCTAATCTTAATTTTTCCATTCCCCCCACCTTTCCTTTTAGATAAGCCTAGTTTGTTTTCTAAGTGTGTGAGTGTCTTTCTCTGTGCAAATATGTTCATTTGTGTCAGTTGTTAGATAATGCCTGTAAGTGATATCATAGGATATGTCTTTTGCTTTCCGACTTACCTCATGTTCTGTGATTATCTCTAGGCTCAACTATGGTGCCTGAAAGAGCAGTGTTTCATTGTTTTCCATGGCTAATATTCCATTGTGTACATGGACCACTTCTTCTTTTTCAACTGATATGGTGATGGACATTTTGGTTGCTTCCGTGTCTTGGCTATTGTGAAAATTCCTGCAGTGCAGCTGTTGAAGCCTGTGCCTTCTCGACTCTGGACTTGTCAGGTGAGAGTCTCAGCGGTGGGCCTGCTGAAAGGAATGGTGGCTCAATTTTTACTTTTAAACACAGCTCCTTTCTATTCTCATTATTGGCTGTCACCACTTTACATCTCACCAGCAGCTACAGGGTACACAGTTCTCTAAAACACCTTCAGCATTTAATGTTTGTAGACTTGCAGCTGATGGTAGTTGACATGTGTGAGTTGGAATCATTTTGGAGGTTAGATTTGCATGAGTCTAATAATTACTGATGTTGAGCTTTTATCCATTTTCCTCTTTTTTGAAAATGAGTGAGTAAAACTTACCCCTCCATCCAATCTCCTTGAAAAATTTAACACTTTTGAATTTTTTTGGCCATTCCCTACCTCCGCACAATTTTTTAGGGCAGGTGTCCTTTACAGCCCTGAATCCTTGTGAATGTTAAGTGACCATTAGCTGTGGGTTCAAAGCCGCTCTTGTGGGAAACGGCCACAAGGCGGCAGCATTTCTACATTTCCAACTCTGGGATTTTGGACCACAGAGCTTTCGTGGCAATCGTGGTAGTAAGCTGCGAATTAGAGTGCAATGTGCCAGTGCAAACCCCCAAGAGCTTATATCTCCTAAATTGTTGTTTGCTTTTTAAATTTAATTATCAGAGGAAATTTGATCAAAATGTAGATTCTCCGAGGTGTACAGTTTCTGGTTCATCCTATCAATGTATCTGTCTATATTCCTCTTTGGATCCATTCCCGTGTATGTTATTATAGAGTGTTGAGTAGACCTCTCTTTGTATTCCTTAGGTATTTTGTGATTATATATTTCCTATGTATTAGTATATGTCTGTTAACCCCCATATCCTAATTCATACATTCCTTACACCTTTCCATTTGGTTAAACATAATTTGGTTTTCTGAATCTATGCGTGTCCTTCTCTTGGAAATTATTTCATGGGTATCAATTCTTAGGTAACACCTATAAGTGATGTCATAGGATGTCTGTCTTACGGTTTCTTTCTTACTTCCAGTGTGGTGATTATCGCTAGGTCCTTCTATGGTGGTGCCAACGGCACTGTTCCATGCTTTTTCATGGCTAAGATTCCATTGTGTACATGGACGACTTCTTCTTGGTGCATTTTTCTGTTGATGCACATTTTGGTTTCTTCCAGGTTTGGCTATGGTACACCTTGCTGCAGTGCAGGATTGCCAGCCTGTGTGTTTTTGATTCTGGTCTACTCAGGTGATAGGCCCATGAGTGGGCCTACCAGATCACATGGTAGCTCCATTTTTACCCTTAAACGCACCTCCATTCTGTTCTCACGACTGGCTCTTACCAGGTTGCAACCCACCAGCAGCTAAAGGGTACGCAGTTCTCTAAAACCCCTTCAGCATTTATTTTTTGTAGACTTTTTTTGCTGATGATCATTCTGACGGCTGTCAGGTGAACGTTTGTGTACACTGGATTTGCATGGCTTTATTGATTCCTGATGTTCAGCCTTTTTCCATTCCCGTTGTTTTAAGAAAAAAGAAAGAGTGGGAGGGAGACGCAAAAGGGAGGGGATATGGAAACATGTATATGTATAACTGATTAAATTTGTTATAAAGCAAAAAATTAAAAAAAATAAAAATAAAAAATAAAAAAATAAAAAAAAATTAAAAAAAAGAAATAAGAGAGAAGGTCCTTCAGGGAGATAAAAAAAATTGCCTTAGCTATTCATGTATTTTGACTTACATGAACTTTGGATTCAGATTATCAAATTTGCTGAAGAATTCATTTTGTAATTTTATTGGAACTTATTAAATATGTAGCTTAACGTAAGGAGATATTTTTTATTAAAATGTGCCCTTTCTTCCTTGAAAATAATCTTTATTTATTCAGATTTTCTTATTATGCCCTTCACAAAATTTCAGAATTTCTCTATAAAAATCTTACATTGAAAAAATTAATTTCTTGACATGTTATAATATTTGTGGGCTTCCCTGGTGGCGCCGTGGTTGAGAGTCCGCCTGCTGATGCAGGGGACGCGGGTTCATGCCCCGGTCCAGGAAGATCCCACATGCCGTGGAGCATCTGGGCCCATGAGCCATGGCCACTGTGCCTGCGCATCAGGAGCCTGTGCTCCGCGGAGGGAGAGGCCACAACAGTGAGAGGCCCGTGTACCGCAAAAAAAAAAAAAGTATTTATTATATTTGCTGCTCTTGAGATTGACTTGGTATAAAAAAAATTGGTAAAAGAAATACTTTTGAGTTGTTATGCTGACTTTTTATCTTACCGGAAATTTCTGCTGAATTATCTTATTCATAGTTTTTCCATTCCTTGCCTTGATTTTGATAAGATTATCATATCATTTGCAAATAATGACAAACTTTCTCTTCCTTTCAGAAGTGGGCAATGTGGTTAACATTTTAAATTTCCAAACCACCACAGATTGACTGATGTGCAGTCTATCTGACACATTCTCTAATTCTTACACTGCTTATTCTTTTCTTATTCTATTGACTAGGACTTATAGAACAATGTGCAATAGTTGTGGTCTCCAAACTTTAACTTTAAAGTTTTATCATTAAATATATTTGCTAAAGGATCTTTAAAAAATCCTTCTCTCGTTAGGTTAAGGAATTTCCTTATTTTACTAATTTACTAAGCAGTTTTTTTTCATAGATGCCTTTTCTATAGCCATTGAAATCACCATTAAAACATGTATTAATGTGATAACATTAACAGTACCTAGATTTTTTTGCTACTCATCATGACTTTATTTCTGGAATATGTACTACTTTATCATTATTAACAAATTTTGCGTTCAATTTACTTATAATTTATTTAGAAAGTTGGGATCTATTTTATGTGTGTGTATATGTATGTATGTAATTAAAAGTGGTACCTAACTCTGTTCATTTAAACACTTCCATTTAATTTTACCACTTTTGTTTATTAAGTACCTGAGAAGTAAACTATCATTTCTTCATGGGGAACCTCTCTGAACTCCAGCCTAAATTAGAGCCCTTTGTTAGCCCTCTCACTGTACCCTGTATTATAACTACGTAGTTATCTATGAAGTGGATTATTGACCGAGTCACCCACTAGGCTTTAAGTTCCATAAGGTCCGGGGATTTTATCTGTTTAACTCACTGCTGTAATCCTGGGACCTAACTTGCAATTAGTACATAGTAGACACTTTAAAAATTATCTGTAGAATGAACACATGATTAAATAAATAGTAGTTTGAAAGCTGAAAAAAAAGAAAAAAGAAAGAAAGAAAAAGAAACAGAAGACAAATGTGCATAAATTATGCCTCTTGAAACTGTCGGTTTGAAATATGGATGCCTTTGAATTTTTTTGGTCGATATACGACCCCAGGATTTGTTTTCAGTGCAGGTGTGATTTACAGGCCTGCAATTATTTTGAATATCAACTGACCATTAACGCTGGGATTAAAGCTGCTGTCGTGTGAAACGCCCACAAGGTGGCAGCTGTTCTACTTTACCAAATCTGGTTACTAGGGCAACAGAGCCTCAATGGAAGTTGTGTTCTAGGTTGTAATTTAGAATGGCGTGTGCCAGGGAAAAGCCCCTTAAGTATATGTCTCACTACTTCTTGTTCGTTTATTTAATTTAATTTTTATTTTTATCACAGCAAGTTTGATTACAAAGTTTGGCTTGTTCTAGGTGTGCAAGATGTGGTTCTTTTACACATAAACATATGTCTATTCTTCCTGGAATCCTTTTCCCATGTACGTTATGACAGGATGTTGAGTAGTCTTCTCTTGGTATTCCGTAGGTCTTTGGTGATGATATATTTCACCTGTGTTTGTATATGTCTGTTAACCCCAATATCCTAATGTATCCAATCCTCACAAATTTCCATTGGTGAACCATAAGTTTGTTGAATGAATCAGTGGTTGCCCTTCTCTGTGGAAATATCTTCACTGGTATCCATTTATAGGTAATACCTAAAAGTGATATCATACGATATGTGTCTTTCTCTTTCTGACATACTACACGTTGTGTGATTGCCTCTAGACTCATCTACAGTGCTGCAAATGACATCGTGTCCTTTTTTTCCTTGTCCAATACTCCGTCTGTACATGTACCAGTTTTCTTTGTCCACTCATATGTTGATGGACTTTTTGGTTGCTTCCATGACTTGGCAATTGTAATGCTGCGGCAATGCACATTCGCCTCCCTGTGTCTTTCCAATTCTGTTTTCTTAGGTTATAGGCCCAGGAGTGGGCCTGCTGGATCATATGGTAGAAAAATATTTACGTAGTAAAAGCACCTCCATTCTGTTCTCGTTAGTGGCTCTTCCCAGGTCACATCCCACTTAAAGTTGAGGGTATGCACTTCTGCACAACACCTTCAGCATTTATTGTTTGTAGTTTTTGTTTTTGCTGAAGTTTATTCTGACAAGTGTGAGCTGCTATATGTTTGTGGTTGGATTTGCATTCGTCTCATAATCCATTGAAATTGAGCTTTCTGGCATGTCCTTTTTTTATTCAAACTGTGAGTAGAGCTTACCTCTTCCAATTGTTTTCGTGAAGTATGTGTGACATTTAGAAATATTTTGGCCATTACCTCCCTAATGACATTCTGAGGGCAGGTTTCATTTACAGCCCTCCAGTACTGGTGCATATGAAGTGACCCTTAGCACAGTTTTTAAAGCTGCTGTTGCAGGTCACTGCCAGAGGGTGGCAGCATTTCTGCTTTTCACAAGCTTTTAACTAGGGAAACAGACTACCTTGCAGTGGTATTTCTCGGTTATAAATTAGAGTGGAATGTGCCTGGATAAACCCCCAAAGGTGATGTGTTTTTTTTTTTTACTTTTGTTTGTTTTCTAGATTGAGTTTATATTTTTTTATTGGAGTCATATTCCATTGTGTACATGGACCACTTCTTCTTTGTGCATTCCTCTGTTGATGGACATTTTCGTAGCTTCCAAGTTTTGGCTATGATAAATATTGCTGGAGGGCAGGATTGCCAGGCTGTTTTTTTCTTGTTTTGCAGTACGTAGGCCACTCACTGCCATGGCCACTCCGATTGCAGAGCACAGGCTCTGGACGCACAGGCCCAGCAGCCATAGCTCACGGGACCAGCCGCTCCACGGCATGTGTGATTTTCCCGAACCGGGGCATAAACCCGTGTCCCCTGCTTCGGCGGTGGACTCTCAACCACTGCGCCACCTGTGAAGTCCAGCCTGTGTCTTTTTGATTCTCATCCTCTCAGGCGATAGGGCCAGCAGTGGGCATGCTTGATTGAATGGTAGCTCAGTACTTACCTTTTCAATGCACCTCCTTTGTGTTTTCCTTACTGGCTCTTAGCATGTCCCACGTTGAACCAAGCCTAGGCATTTTTCCACAACCCCTTCAGCATTTATTGTTTGCAGAATTTTTGCTGATGGTCATTCTGACTGTTGTGAGCTGATAGGATTTTTGTAATTTGGATTTGCATGTCCTTAATTGTTTCTAAGGTTCATTTTTCCACACCTTTTAAAATTTCTGTTAATGAACAAATGAAAAAAACGTAGAATACAATTAACCTCTTGAAATTGTCTTCTTGAAAGGTTGCCCTCAAAATTGAATGTTTTGGTCAATATTCGCTCCCAGGATTGTTTTTGAGGGCAGGTGTCATTCACAGGCCTGTAATGAGTGTGAATATTTAGTGACCATTAGCACTGGGTTTAAAGCTGCTGTTGTGGTAAGCAGCCACTAGGCGGCAGCATTTCTCCATTCACAAATCTCGTTACTAGGGCAGCAGAGCCGTTCTGGAATCCCTGTTCCTAGGTTGTAAATTAAAATGGAATGTGCCAGGAGAAAACCCCATAAGTTTATGTTACATTATTTCTTGTTTGTTGTTTTAGTTTTTTTAATAGGGGCAATGATTAGAATATTGTTTGTCCTAGGTGTACACAATCTGGTTCATTTGTGCCTAACATATATATATATATATATATATATATATATATATATATTCATGCACAGATCCCCTTCCCATGTCAATTATTGCAGAGTGTTCCATAGACCTCCCTTGCTATATGGTCGGTCTTTTTGTTATGTGTATTTAATAGGTATTTGTACACGTATGGTAACCCTAATCTTAATTTTTCCATTCCCCCCACCTTTCCTTTTAGATAAGCCTAGTTTGTTTTCTAAGTGTGTGAGTGTCTTTCTCTGTGCAAATATGTTCATTTGTGTCAGTTGTTAGATAATGCCTGTAAGTGATATCATAGGATATGTCTTTTGCTTTCCGACTTACCTCATGTTCTGTGATTATCTCTAGGCTCAACTATGGTGCCTGAAAGAGCAGTGTTTCATTGTTTTCCATGGCTAATATTCCATTGTGTACATGGACCACTTCTTCTTTTTCAACTGATATGGTGATGGACATTTTGGTTGCTTCCGTGTCTTGGCTATTGTGAAAATTCCTGCAGTGCAGCTGTTGAAGCCTGTGCCTTCTCGACTCTGGACTTGTCAGGTGAGAGTCTCAGCGGTGGGCCTGCTGAAAGGAATGGTGGCTCAATTTTTACTTTTAAACACAGCTCCTTTCTATTCTCATTATTGGCTGTCACCACTTTACATCTCACCAGCAGCTACAGGGTACACAGTTCTCTAAAACACCTTCAGCATTTAATGTTTGTAGACTTGCAGCTGATGGTAGTTGACATGTGTGAGTTGGAATCATTTTGGAGGTTAGATTTGCATGAGTCTAATAATTACTGATGTTGAGCTTTTATCCATTTTCCTCTTTTTTGAAAATGAGTGAGTAAAACTTACCCCTCCATCCAATCTCCTTGAAAAATTTAACACTTTTGAATTTTTTTGGCCATTCCCTACCTCCGCACAATTTTTTAGGGCAGGTGTCCTTTACAGCCCTGAATCCTTGTGAATGTTAAGTGACCATTAGCTGTGGGTTCAAAGCCGCTCTTGTGGGAAACGGCCACAAGGCGGCAGCATTTCTACATTTCCAACTCTGGGATTTTGGACCACAGAGCTTTCGTGGCAATCGTGGTAGTAAGCTGCGAATTAGAGTGCAATGTGCCAGTGCAAACCCCCAAGAGCTTATATCTCCTAAATTGTTGTTTGCTTTTTAAATTTAATTATCAGAGGAAATTTGATCAAAATGTAGATTCTCCGAGGTGTACAGTTTCTGGTTCATCCTATCAATGTATCTGTCTATATTCCTCTTTGGATCCATTCCCGTGTATGTTATTATAGAGTGTTGAGTAGACCTCTCTTTGTATTCCTTAGGTATTTTGTGATTATATATTTCCTATGTATTAGTATATGTCTGTTAACCCCCATATCCTAATTCATACATTCCTTACACCTTTCCATTTGGTTAAACATAATTTGGTTTTCTGAATCTATGCGTGTCCTTCTCTTGGAAATTATTTCATGGGTATCAATTCTTAGGTAACACCTATAAGTGATGTCATAGGATGTCTGTCTTACGGTTTCTTTCTTACTTCCAGTGTGGTGATTATCGCTAGGTCCTTCTATGGTGGTGCCAACGGCACTGTTCCATGCTTTTTCATGGCTAAGATTCCATTGTGTACATGGACGACTTCTTCTTGGTGCATTTTTCTGTTGATGCACATTTTGGTTTCTTCCAGGTTTGGCTATGGTACACCTTGCTGCAGTGCAGGATTGCCAGCCTGTGTGTTTTTGATTCTGGTCTACTCAGGTGATAGGCCCATGAGTGGGCCTACCAGATCACATGGTAGCTCCATTTTTACCCTTAAACGCACCTCCATTCTGTTCTCACGACTGGCTCTTACCAGGTTGCAACCCACCAGCAGCTAAAGGGTACGCAGTTCTCTAAAACCCCTTCAGCATTTATTTTTTGTAGACTTTTTTTGCTGATGATCATTCTGACGGCTGTCAGGTGAACGTTTGTGTACACTGGATTTGCATGGCTTTATTGATTCCTGATGTTCAGCCTTTTTCCATTCCCGTTGTTTTAAGAAAAAAGAAAGAGTGGGAGGGAGACGCAAAAGGGAGGGGATATGGAAACATGTATATGTATAACTGATTAAATTTGTTATAAAGCAAAAAATTAAAAAAAATAAAAATAAAAAATAAAAAAATAAAAAAAAATTAAAAAAAAGAAATAAGAGAGAAGGTCCTTCAGGGAGATAAAAAAAATTGCCTTAGCTATTCATGTATTTTGACTTACATGAACTTTGGATTCAGATTATCAAATTTGCTGAAGAATTCATTTTGTAATTTTATTGGAACTTATTAAATATGTAGCTTAACGTAAGGAGATATTTTTATTAAAATGTGCCCTTTCTTCCTTGAAAATAATCTTTATTTATTCAGATTTTCTTATTATGCCCTTCACAAAATTTCAGAATTTCTCTATAAAAATCTTACATTGAAAAAATTAATTTCTTGACATGTTATAATATTTGTGGGCTTCCCTGGTGGCGCCGTGGTTGAGAGTCCGCCTGCTGATGCAGGGGACGCGGGTTCATGCCCCGGTCCAGGAAGATCCCACATGCCGTGGAGCATCTGGGCCCATGAGCCATGGCCACTGTGCCTGCGCATCAGGAGCCTGTGCTCCGCGGAGGGAGAGGCCACAACAGTGAGAGGCCCGTGTACCGCAAAAAAAAAAAAAGTATTTATTATATTTGCTGCTCTTGAGATTGACTTGGTATAAAAAAAATTGGTAAAAGAAATACTTTTGAGTTGTTATGCTGACTTTTTATCTTACCGGAAATTTCTGCTGAATTATCTTATTCATAGTTTTTCCATTCCTTGCCTTGATTTTGATAAGATTATCATATCATTTGCAAATAATGACAAACTTTCTCTTCCTTTCAGAAGTGGGCAATGTGGTTAACATTTTAAATTTCCAAACCACCACAGATTGACTGATGTGCAGTCTATCTGACACATTCTCTAATTCTTACACTGCTTATTATTTTCTTATTCTATTGACTAGGACTTATAGAACAATGTGCAATAGTTGTGGTCTCCAAACTTTAACTTTAAAGTTTTATCATTAAATATATTTGCTAAAGGATCTTTAAAAAATCCTTCTCTCGTTAGGTTAAGGAATTTCCTTATTTTACTAATTTACTAAGCAGTTTTTTTTCATAGATGCCTTTTCTATAGCCATTGAAATCACCATTAAAACATGTATTAATGTGATAACATTAACAGTACCTAGATTTTTTTGCTACTCATCATGACTTTATTTCTGGAATATGTACTACTTTATCATTATTAACAAATTTTGCGTTCAATTTACTTATAATTTATTTAGAAAGTTGGGATCTATTTTATGTGTGTGTATATGTATGTATGTAATTAAAAGTGGTACCTAACTCTGTTCATTTAAACACTTCCATTTAATTTTACCACTTTTGTTTATTAAGTACCTGAGAAGTAAACTATCATTTCTTCATGGGGAACCTCTCTGAACTCCAGCCTAAATTAGAGCCCTTTGTTAGCCCTCTCACTGTACCCTGTATTATAACTACGTAGTTATCTATGAAGTGGATTATTGACCGAGTCACCCACTAGGCTTTAAGTTCCATAAGGTCCGGGGATTTTATCTGTTTAACTCACTGCTGTAATCCTGGGACCTAACTTGCAATTAGTACATAGTAGACACTTTAAAAATTATCTGTAGAATGAACACATGATTAAATAAATAGTAGTTTGAAAGCTGAAAAAAAAGAAAAAAGAAAGAAAGAAAAAGAAACAGAAGACAAATGTGCATAAATTATGCCTCTTGAAACTGTCGGTTTGAAATATGGATGCCTTTGAATTTTTTTGGTCGATATACGACCCCAGGATTTGTTTTCAGTGCAGGTGTGATTTACAGGCCTGCAATTATTTTGAATATCAACTGACCATTAACGCTGGGATTAAAGCTGCTGTCGTGTGAAACGCCCACAAGGTGGCAGCTGTTCTACTTTACCAAATCTGGTTACTAGGGCAACAGAGCCTCAATGGAAGTTGTGTTCTAGGTTGTAATTTAGAATGGCGTGTGCCAGGGAAAAGCCCCTTAAGTATATGTCTCACTACTTCTTGTTCGTTTATTTAATTTAATTTTTATTTTTATCACAGCAAGTTTGATTACAAAGTTTGGCTTGTTCTAGGTGTGCAAGATGTGGTTCTTTTACACATAAACATATGTCTATTCTTCCTGGAATCCTTTTCCCATGTACGTTATGACAGGATGTTGAGTAGTCTTCTCTTGGTATTCCGTAGGTCTTTGGTGATGATATATTTCACCTGTGTTTGTATATGTCTGTTAACCCCAATATCCTAATGTATCCAATCCTCACAAATTTCCATTGGTGAACCATAAGTTTGTTGAATGAATCAGTGGTTGCCCTTCTCTGTGGAAATATCTTCACTGGTATCCATTTATAGGTAATACCTAAAAGTGATATCATACGATATGTGTCTTTCTCTTTCTGACATACTACACGTTGTGTGATTGCCTCTAGACTCATCTACAGTGCTGCAAATGACATCGTGTCCTTTTTTTCCTTGTCCAATACTCCGTCTGTACATGTACCAGTTTTCTTTGTCCACTCATATGTTGATGGACTTTTTGGTTGCTTCCATGACTTGGCAATTGTAATGCTGCGGCAATGCACATTCGCCTCCCTGTGTCTTTCCAATTCTGTCTTCTTAGGTTATAGGCCCAGGAGTGGGCCTGCTGGATCATATGGTAGAAAAATATTTACGTAGTAAAAGCACCTCCATTCTGTTCTCGTTAGTGGCTCTTACCAGGTCACATCCCACTTAAAGTTGAGGGTATGCACTTCTGCACAACACCTTCAGCATTTATTGTTTGTAGTTTTTTTTTTGCTGAAGTTTATTCTGACAAGTGTGAGCTGCTATATGTTTGTGGTTGGATTTGCATTCGTCTCATAATCCATTGAAATTGAGCTTTCTGGCATGTCCTTTTTTTATTCAAACTGTGAGTAGAGCTTACCTCTTCCAATTGTTTTCGTGAAGTATGTGTGACATTTAGAAATATTTTGGCCATTACCTCCCTAATGACATTCTGAGGGCAGGTTTCATTTACAGCCCTCCAGTACTGGTGCATATGAAGTGACCCTTAGCACAGTTTTTAAAGCTGCTGTTGCAGGTCACTGCCAGAGGGTGGCAGCATTTCTGCTTTTCACAAGCTTTTAACTAGGGAAACAGACTACCTTGCAGTGGTATTTCTCGGTTATAAATTAGAGTGGAATGTGCCTGGATAAACCCCCAAAGGTGATGTGTTTTTTTTTTTACTTTTGTTTGTTTTCTAGATTGAGTTTATATTTTTTTATTGGAGTCATATTCCATTGTGTACATGGACCACTTCTTCTTTGTGCATTCCTCTGTTGATGGACATTTTCGTAGCTTCCAAGTTTTGGCTATGATAAATATTGCTGGAGGGCAGGATTGCCAGGCTGTTTTTTTCTTGTTTTGCAGTACGTAGGCCACTCACTGCCATGGCCACTCCGATTGCAGAGCACAGGCTCTGGACGCACAGGCCCAGCAGCCATAGCTCACGGGACCAGCCGCTCCACGGCATGTGTGATTTTCCCGAACCGGGGCATAAACCCGTGTCCCCTGCTTCAGCGGCGGACTCTCAACCACTGCGCCACCTGTGAAGTCCAGGCTGTGTCTTTTTGATTCTCATCCTCTCAGGCGATAGGGCCAGCAGTGGGCATGCTTGATTGAATGGTAGCTCAGTACTTACCTTTTCAATGCACCTCCTTTGTGTTTTCCTTACTGGCTCTTAGCATGTCCCACGTTGAACCAAGCCTAGGCATTTTTCCACAACCCCTTCAGCATTTATTGTTTGCAGAATTTTTGCTGATGGTCATTCTGACTGTTGTGAGCTGATAGGATTTTTGTAATTTGGATTTGCATGTCCTTAATTCTTTCTAAGGTTCATTTTTCCACACCTTTTAAAATTTCTGTTAATGAACAAATGAAAAAAACGTAGAATACAATTAACCTCTTGAAATTGTCTTCTTGAAAGGTTGCCCTCAAAATTGAATTTTTTGGTCAATATTCGCTCCCAGGATTGTTTTTGAGGGCAGGTGTCATTCACAGGCCTGTAATGAGTGTGAATATTTAGTGACCATTAGCACTGGGTTTAAAGCTGCTGTTGTGGTAAGCAGCCACTAGGCGGCAGCATTTCTCCATTCACAAATCTCGTTACTAGGGCAGCAGAGCCGTTCTGGAATCCCTGTTCCTAGGTTGTAAATTAAAATGGAATGTGCCAGGAGAAAGCCCCATAAGTTTATGTTACATTATTTCTTGTTTGTTGTTTTAGTTTTTTTAATAGGGGCAATGATTAGAATATTGTTTGTCCTAGGTGTACACAATCTGGTTCATTTGTGCCTAACATATATATATATATATATATATATATATATATATATATATATATATATATATATATATATATATATATATATATATATATATATATATATATATATATATTCATGCACAGATCCCCTTCCCATGTCAATTATTGCAGAGTGTTCCATAGACCTCCCTTGCTATATGGTCGGTCTTTTTGTTATGTGTATTTAATAGGTATTTGTACACGTATGGTAACCCTAATCTTAATTTTTCCATTCCCCCCACCTTTCCTTTTAGATAAGCCTAGTTTGTTTTCTAAGTGTGTGAGTGTCTTTCTCTGTGCAAATATGTTCATTTGTGTCAGTTGTTAGATAATGCCTGTAAGTGATATCATAGGATATGTCTTTTGCTTTCCGACTTACCTCATGTTCTGTGATTATCTCTAGGCTCAACTATGGTGCCTGAAAGAGCAGTGTTTCATTGTTTTCCATGGCTAATATTCCATTGTGTAAATGGACCACTTCTTCTTTTTCAACTGTTTTGGTGATGGACATTTTGGTTGCTTCCGTGTCTTGGCTATTGTGAAAATTCCTGCAGTGCAGCTGTTGAAGCCTGTGCCTTCTCGACTCTGGACTTGTCAGGTGAGAGTCTCAGCGGTGGGCCTGCTGAAAGGAATGGTGGCTCAATTTTTACTTTTAAACACAGCTCCTTTCTATTCTCATTATTGGCTGTCACCACTTTACATCTCACCAGCAGCTAGAGGGTACACAGTTCTCTAAAACACCTTCAGCATTTAATGTTTGTAGACTTGCAGCTGATGGTAGTTGACATGTGTGAGTTGGAATCATTTTGGAGGTTAGATTTGCATGAGTCTAATAATTACTGATGTTGAGCTTTTATCCATTTTCCTCTTTTTTGAAAATGAGTGAGTAAAACTTACCCCTCCATCCAATCTCCTTGAAAAATTTAACACTTTTGAATTTTTTTGGCCATTCCCTACCTCCGCACAATTTTTTAGGGCAGGTGTCCTTTACAGCCCTGAATCCTTGTGAATGTTAAGTGACCATTAGCTGTGGGTTCAAAGCCGCTCTTGTGGGAAACGGCCACAAGGCGGCAGCATTTCTACATTTCCAACTCTGGGATTTTGGGCCACAGAGCTTTCGTGGCAATCGTGGTAGTAAGCTGCGAATTAGAGTGCAATGTGCCAGTGCAAACCCCCAAGAGCTTATATCTCCTAAATTGTTGTTTGCTTTTTAAATTTAATTATCAGAGGAAATTTGATCAAAATGTAGATTCTCCGAGGTGTACAGTTTCTGGTTCATCCTATCAATGTATCTGTCTATATTCCTCTTTGGATCCATTCCCGTGTATGTTATTATAGAGTGTTGAGTAGACCTCTCTTTGTATTCCTTAGGTATTTTGTGATTATATATTTCCTATGTATTAGTATATGTCTGTTAACCCCCATATCCTAATTCATACATTCCTTACACCTTTCCATTTGGTTAAACATAATTTGGTTTTCTGAATCTATGCGTGTCCTTCTCTTGGAAATTATTTCATGGGTATCAATTCTTAGGTAACACCTATAAGTGATGTCATAGGATGTCTGTCTTACGGTTTCTTTCTTACTTCCAGTGTGGTGATTATCGCTAGGTCCTTCTATGGTGGTGCCAACGGCACTGTTCCATGCTTTTTCATGGCTAAGATTCCATTGTGTACATGGACGACTTCTTCTTGGTGCATTTTTCTGTTGATGCACATTTTGGTTTCTTCCAGGTTTGGCTATGGTACACCTTGCTGCAGTGCAGGATTGCCAGCCTGTGTGTTTTTGATTCTGGTCTACTCAGGTGATAGGCCCATGAGTGGGCCTACCAGATCACATGGTAGCTCCATTTTTACCCTTAAACGCACCTCCATTCTGTTCTCACGACTGGCTCTTACCAGGTTGCAACCCACCAGCAGCTAAAGGGTACGCAGTTCTCTAAAACCCCTTCAGCATTTATTTTTTGTAGACTTTTTTTGCTGATGATCATTCTGACGGCTGTCAGGTGAACGTTTGTGTACACTGGATTTGCATGGCTTTATTGATTCCTGATGTTCAGCCTTTTTCCATTCCCGTTGTTTTAAGAAAAAAGAAAGAGTGGGAGGGAGACGCAAAAGGGAGGGGATATGGAAACATGTATATGTATAACTGATTAAATTTGTTATAAAGCAAAAAATTAAAAAAAATAAAAATAAAAAATAAAAAAATAAAAAAAATTAAAAAAAAAGAAATAAGAGAGAAGGTCCTTCAGGGAGATAAAAAAAATTGCCTTAGCTATTCATGTATTTTGACTTACATGAACTTTGGATTCAGATTATCAAATTTGCTGAAGAATTCATTTTGTAATTTTATTGGAACTTATTAAATATGTAGCTTAACGTAAGGAGATATTTTTATTAAAATGTGCCCTTTCTTCCTTGAAAATAATCTTTATTTATTCAGATTTTCTTATTATGCCCTTCACAAAGTTTCAGAATTTCTCTATAAAAATCTAACATTGAAAAAATTAATTTCTTGACATGTTATAATATTTGTGGGCTTCCCTGGTGGCGCCGTGGTTGAGAGTCCGCCTGCTGATGCAGGGGACGCGGGTTCATGCCCCGGTCCAGGAAGATCCCACATGCCGTGGAGCATCTGGGCCCATGAGCCATGGCCACTGTGCCTGCGCATCAGGAGCCTGTGCTCCGCGGAGGGAGAGGCCACAACAGTGAGAGGCCCGTGTACCGCAAAAAAAAAAAAGTATTTATTATATTTGCTGCTCTTGAGATTGACTTTGTATAAAAAAATTGGTAAAAGAAATACTTTTGAGTTGTTATGCTGACTTTTTATCTTACCGGAAATTTCTGCTGAATTATCTTATTCATAGTTTTTCCATTCCTTGCCTTGATTTTGATAAGATTATCATATCATTTGCAAATAATGACAAACTTTCTCTTCCTTTCAGAAGTGGGCAATGTGGTTAACATTTTAAATTTCCAAACCACAACAGATTGACTGATGTGCAGTCTATCTGACACATTCTCTAATTCTTACACTGCTTATTCTTTTCTTATTCTATTGACTAGGACTTATAGAACAATGTGCAATAGTTGTGGTCTCCAAACTTTAACTTTAAAGTTTTATCATTAAATATATTTGCTAAAGGATCTTTAAAAAATCCTTCTCTCGTTAGGTTAAGGAATTTCCTTATTTTACTAATTTACTAAGCAGTTTTTTTTCATAGATGCCTTTTCTATAGCCATTGAAATCACCATTAAAACATGTATTAATGTGATAACATTAACAGTACCTAGATTTTTTTGCTACTCATCATGACTTTATTTCTGGAATATGTACTACTTTATCATTATTAACAAATTTTGCGTTCAATTTACTTATAATTTATTTAGAAAGTTGGGATCTATTTTATGTGTGTGTATATGTATGTATGTAATTAAAAGTGGTACCTAACTCTGTTCATTTAAACACTTCCATTTAATTTTACCACTTTTGTTTATTAAGTACCTGAGAAGTAAACTATCATTTCTTCATGGGGAACCTCTCTGAACTCCAGCCTAAATTAGAGCCCTTTGTTAGCCCTCTCACTGTACCCTGTATTATAACTACGTAGTTATCTATGAAGTGGATTATTGACCGAGTCACCCACTAGGCTTTAAGTTCCATAAGGTCCGGGGATTTTATCTGTTTAACTCACTGCTGTAATCCTGGGACCTAACTTGCAATTAGTACATAGTAGACACTTTAAAAATTATCTGTAGAATGAACACATGATTAAATAAATAGTAGTTTGAAAGCTGAAAAAAAAGAAAAAAGAAAGAAAGAAAAAGAAACAGAAGACAAATGTGCATAAATTATGCCTCTTGAAACTGTCGGTTTGAAATATGGATGCCTTTGAATTTTTTTGGTCGATATACGACCCCAGGATTTGTTTTCAGTGCAGGTGTGATTTACAGGCCTGCAATTATTTTGAATATCAACTGACCATTAACGCTGGGATTAAAGCTGCTGTCGTGTGAAACGCCCACAAGGTGGCAGCTGTTCTACTTTACCAAATCTGGTTACTAGGGCAACAGAGCCTCAATGGAAGTTGTGTTCTAGGTTGTAATTTAGAATGGCGTGTGCCAGGGAAAAGCCCCTTAAGTATATGTCTCACTACTTCTTGTTCGTTTATTTAATTTAATTTTTATTTTTATCACAGCAAGTTTGATTACAAAGTTTGGCTTGTTCTAGGTGTGCAAGATGTGGTTCTTTTACACATAAACATATGTCTATTCTTCCTGGAATCCTTTTCCCATGTACGTTATGACAGGATGTTGAGTAGTCTTCTCTTGGTATTCCGTAGGTCTTTGGTGATGATATATTTCACCTGTGTTTGTATATGTCTGTTAACCCCAATATCCTAATGTATCCAATCCTCACAAATTTCCATTGGTGAACCATAAGTTTGTTGAATGAATCAGTGGTTGCCCTTCTCTGTGGAAATATCTTCACTGGTATCCATTTATAGGTAATACCTAAAAGTGATATCATACGATATGTGTCTTTCTCTTTCTGACATACTACACGTTGTGTGATTGCCTCTAGACTCATCTACAGTGCTGCAAATGACATCGTGTCCTTTTTTTCCTTGTCCAATACTCCGTCTGTACATGTACCAGTTTTCTTTGTCCACTCATATGTTGATGGACTTTTTGGTTGCTTCCATGACTTGGCAATTGTAATGCTGCGGCAATGCACATTCGCCTCCCTGTGTCTTTCCAATTCTGTCTTCTTAGGTTATAGGCCCAGGAGTGGGCCTGCTGGATCATATGGTAGAAAAATATTTACGTAGTAAAAGCACCTCCATTCTGTTCTCGTTAGTGGCTCTTACCAGGTCACATCCCACTTAAAGTTGAGGGTATGCACTTCTGCACAACACCTTCAGCATTTATTGTTTGTAGTTTTTTTTTTGCTGAAGTTTATTCTGACAAGTGTGAGCTGCTATATGTTTGTGGTTGGATTTGCATTCGTCTCATAATCCATTGAAATTGAGCTTTCTGGCATGTCCTTTTTTTATTCAAACTGTGAGTAGAGCTTACCTCTTCCAATTGTTTTCGTGAAGTATGTGTGACATTTAGAAATATTTTGGCCATTACCTCCCTAATGACATTCTGAGGGCAGGTTTCATTTACAGCCCTCCAGTACTGGTGCATATGAAGTGACCCTTAGCACAGTTTTTAAAGCTGCTGTTGCAGGTCACTGCCAGAGGGTGGCAGCATTTCTGCTTTTCACAAGCTTTTAACTAGGGAAACAGACTACCTTGCAGTGGTATTTCTCGGTTATAAATTAGAGTGGAATGTGCCTGGATAAACCCCCAAAGGTGATGTGTTTTTTTTTTACTTTTGTTTGTTTTCTAGATTGAGTTTATATTTTTTTATTGGAGTCATATTCCATTGTGTACATGGACCACTTCTTCTTTGTGCATTCCTCTGTTGATGGACATTTTCGTAGCTTCCAAGTTTTGGCTATGATAAATATTGCTGGAGGGCAGGATTGCCAGGCTGTTTTTTTCTTGTTTTGCAGTACGTAGGCCACTCACTGCCATGGCCACTCCGATTGCAGAGCACAGGCTCTGGACGCACAGGCCCAGCAGCCATAGCTCACGGGACCAGCCGCTCCACGGCATGTGTGATTTTCCCGAACCGGGGCATAAACCCGTGTCCCCTGCTTCGGCGGCGGACTCTCAACCACTGCGCCACCAGTGAAGTCCAGCCTGTGTCTTTTTGATTCTCATCCTCTCAGGCGATAGGGCCAGCAGTGGGCATGCTTGATTGAATGGTAGCTCAGTACTTACCTTTTCAATGCACCTCCTTTGTGTTTTCCTTACTGGCTCTTAGCATGTCCCACGTTGAACCAAGCCTAGGCATTTTTCCACAACCCCTTCAGCATTTATTGTTTGCAGAATTTTTGCTGATGGTCATTCTGACTGTTGTGAGCTGATAGGATTTTTGTAATTTGGATTTGCATGTCCTTAATTCTTTCTAAGGTTCATTTTTCCACACCTTTTAAAATTTCTGTTAATGAACAAATGAAAAAAACGTAGAATACAATTAACCTCTTGAAATTGTCTTCTTGAAAGGTTGCCCTCAAAATTGAATTTTTTGGTCAATATTCGCTCCCAGGATTGTTTTTGAGGGCAGGTGTCATTCACAGGCCTGTAATGAGTGTGAATATTTAGTGACCATTAGCACTGGGTTGAAAGCTGCTGTTGTGGTAAGCAGCCACTAGGCGGCAGCATTTCTCCATTCACAAATCTCGTTACTAGGGCAGCAGAGCCGTTCTGGAATCCCTGTTCCTAGGTTGTAAATTAAAATGGAATGTGCCAGGAGAAAACCCCATAAGTTTATGTTACATTATTTCTTGTTTGTTGTTTTAGTTTTTTTAATAGGGGCAATGATTAGAATATTGTTTGTCCTAGGTGTACACAATCTGGTTCATTTGTGCCTAACATATATATATATATATATATATATATATATATATATATATATATTCATGCACAGATCCCCTTCCCATGTCAATTATTGCAGAGTGTTCCATAGACCTCCCTTGCTATATGGTCGGTCTTTTTGTTATGTGTATTTAATAGGTATTTGTACACGTATGGTAACCCTAATCTTAATTTTTCCATTCCCCCCACCTTTCCTTTTAGATAAGCCTAGTTTGTTTTCTAAGTGTGTGAGTGTCTTTCTCTGTGCAAATATGTTCATTTGTGTCAGTTGTTAGATAATGCCTGTAAGTGATATCATAGGATATGTCTTTTGCTTTCCGACTTACCTCATGTTCTGTGATTATCTCTAGGCTCAACTATGGTGCCTGAAAGAGCAGTGTTTCATTGTTTTCCATGGCTAATATTCCATTGTGTACATGGACCACTTCTTCTTTTTCAACTGATATGGTGATGGACATTTTGGTTGCTTCCGTGTCTTGGCTATTGTGAAAATTCCTGCAGTGCAGCTGTTGAAGCCTGTGCCTTCTCGACTCTGGACTTGTCAGGTGAGAGTCTCAGCGGTGGGCCTGCTGAACGGAATGGTGGCTCAATTTTTACTTTTAAACGCAGCTCCTTTCTATTCTTATTATTGGCTGTCACCACTTTACATCTCACCAGCAGCTAGAGGGTACACAGTTCCCTAAAACACCTTCAGCATTTAATGTTTGTAGACTTGCAGCTGATGGTAGTTGACATGTGTGAGTTGGAATCATTTTGGAGGTTAGATTTGCATGAGTCTAATAATTACTGATGTTGAGCTTTTATCCATTTTCCTCTTTTTTGAAAATGAGTGAGTAAAACTTACCCCTCCATCCAATCTCCTTGAAAAATTTAACACTTTTGAATTTTTTTGGCCATTCCCTACCTCCGCACAATTTTTTAGGGCAGGTGTCCTTTACAGCCCTGAATCCTTGTGAATGTTAAGTGACCATTAGCTGTGGGTTCAAAGCCGCTCTTGTGGGAAACGGCCACAAGGCGGCAGCATTTCTACATTTCCAACTCTGGGATTTTGGGCCACAGAGCTTTCGTGGCAATCGTGGTAGTAAGCTGCGAATTAGAGTGCAATGTGCCAGTGCAAACCCCCAAGAGCTTATATCTCCTAAATTGTTGTTTGCTTTTTAAATTTAATTATCAGAGGAAATTTGATCAAAATGTAGATTCTCCGAGGTGTACAGTTTCTGGTTCATCCTATCAATGTATCTGTCTATATTCCTCTTTGGATCCATTCCCGTGTATGTTATTATAGAGTGTTGAGTAGACCTCTCTTTGTATTCCTTAGGTATTTTGTGATTATATATTTCCTATGTATTAGTATATGTCTGTTAACCCCCATATCCTAATTCATACATTCCTTACACCTTTCCATTTGGTTAAACATAATTTGGTTTTCTGAATCTATGCGTGTCCTTCTCTTGGAAATTATTTCATGGGTATCAATTCTTAGGTAACACCTATAAGTGATGTCATAGGATGTCTGTCTTACGGTTTCTTTCTTACTTCCAGTGTGGTGATTATCGCTAGGTCCTTCTATGGTGGTGCCAACGGCACTGTTCCATGCTTTTTCATGGCTAAGATTCCATTGTGTACATGGACGACTTCTTCTTGGTGCATTTTTCTGTTGATGCACATTTTGGTTTCTTCCAGGTTTGGCTATGGTACACCTTGCTGCAGTGCAGGATTGCCAGCCTGTGTGTTTTTGATTCTGGTCTACTCAGGTGATAGGCCCATGAGTGGGCCTACCAGATCACATGGTAGCTCCATTTTTACCCTTAAACGCACCTCCATTCTGTTCTCACGACTGGCTCTTACCAGGTTGCAACCCACCAGCAGCTAAAGGGTACGCAGTTCTCTAAAACCCCTTCAGCATTTATTTTTTGTAGACTTTTTTTGCTGATGATCATTCTGACGGCTGTCAGGTGAACGTTTGTGTACACTGGATTTGCATGGCTTTATTGATTCCTGATGTTCAGCCTTTTTCCATTCCCGTTGTTTTAAGAAAAAAGAAAGAGTGGGAGGGAGACGCAAAAGGGAGGGGATATGGAAACATGTATATGTATAACTGATTAAATTTGTTATAAAGCAAAAAATTAAAAAAAATAAAAATAAAAAATAAAAAAATTAAAAAAATTAAAAAAAAAGAAATAAGAGAGAAGGTCCTTCAGGGAGATAAAAAAAAATTGCCTTAGCTATTCATGTATTTTGACTTACATGAACTTTGGATTCAGATTATCAAATTTGCTGAAGAATTCATTTTGTAATTTTATTGGAACTTATTAAATATGTAGCTTAACGTAAGGAGATATTTTTATCAAAATGTGCCCTTTCTTCCTTGAAAATAATCTTTATTTATTCAGATTTTCTTATTATGCCCTTCACAAAATTTCAGAATTTCTCTATAAAAATCTAACATTGAAAAAATTAATTTCTTGACATGTTATAATATTTGTGGGCTTCCCTGGTGGCGCCGTGGTTGAGAGTCCGCCTGCTGATGCAGGGGACGCGGGTTCATGCCCCGGTCCAGGAAGATCCCACATGCCGTGGAGCGTCTGGGCCCATGAGCCATGGCCACTGTGCCTGCGCATCAGGAGCCTGTGCTCCGTGGCGGGAGAGGCCACAACAGTGAGAGGCCCGTGTACCGCAAAAAAAAAAAGTATTTATTATATTTGCTGCTCTTGAGAATGACTTGGTATAAAAAAAATTGGTAAAAGAAATACTTTTGAGTTGTTATGCTGACTTTTTATCTTACCGGAAATTTCTGCTGAATTATCTTATTCATAGTTTTTCCATTCCTTGCCTTGATTTTGATAAGATTATCATATCATTTGCAAATAATGACAAACTTTCTCTTCCTTTCAGAAGTGGGCAATGTGGTTAACATTTTAAATTTCCAAACCACAACAGATTGACTGATGTGCAGTCTATCTGACACATTCTCTAATTCTTACACTGCTTATTCTTTTCTTATTCTATTGACTAGGACTTATAGAACAATGTGCAATAGTTGTGGTCTCCAAACTTTAACTTTAAAGTTTTATCATTAAATATATTTGCTAAAGGATCTTTAAAAAATCCTTCTCTCGTTAGGTTAAGGAATTTCCTTATTTTACTAATTTACTAAGCAGTTTTTTTTCATAGATGCCTTTTCTATAGCCATTGAAATCACCATTAAAACATGTATTAATGTGATAACATTAACAGTACCTAGATTTTTTTGCTACTCATCATGACTTTATTTCTGGAATATGTACTACTTTATCATTATTAACAAATTTTGCGTTCAATTTACTTATAATTTATTTAGAAAGTTGGGATCTATTTTATGTGTGTGTATATGTATGTATGTAATTAAAAGTGGTACCTAACTCTGTTCATTTAAACACTTCCATTTAATTTTACCACTTTTGTTTATTAAGTACCTGAGAAGTAAACTATCATTTCTTCATGGGGAACCTCTCTGAACTCCAGCCTAAATTAGAGCCCTTTGTTAGCCCTCTCACTGTACCCTGTATTATAACTACGTAGTTATCTATGAAGTGGATTATTGACCGAGTCACCCACTAGGCTTTAAGTTCCATAAGGTCCGGGGATTTTATCTGTTTAACTCACTGCTGTAATCCTGGGACCTAACTTGCAATTAGTACATAGTAGACACTTTAAAAATTATCTGTAGAATGAACACATGATTAAATAAATAGTAGTTTGAAAGCTGAAAAAAAAGAAAAAAGAAAGAAAGAAAAAGAAACAGAAGACAAATGTGCATAAATTATGCCTCTTGAAACTGTCGGTTTGAAATATGGATGCCTTTGAATTTTTTTGGTCGATATACGACCCCAGGATTTGTTTTCAGTGCAGGTGTGATTTACAGGCCTGCAATTATTTTGAATATCAACTGACCATTAACGCTGGGATTAAAGCTGCTGTCGTGTGAAACGCCCACAAGGTGGCAGCTGTTCTACTTTACCAAATCTGGTTACTAGGGCAACAGAGCCTCAATGGAAGTTGTGTTCTAGGTTGTAATTTAGAATGGCGTGTGCCAGGGAAAAGCACCTTAAGTATATGTCTCACTACTTCTTGTTCGTTTATTTAATTTAATTTTTATTTTTATCACAGCAAGTTTGATTACAAAGTTTGGCTTGTTCTAGGTGTGCAAGATGTGGTTCTTTTACACATAAACATATGTCTATTCTTCCTGGAATCCTTTTCCCATGTACGTTATGACAGGATGTTGAGTAGTCTTCTCTTGGTATTCCGTAGGTCTTTGGTGATGATATATTTCACCTGTGTTTGTATATGTCTGTTAACCCCAATATCCTAATGTATCCAATCCTCACAAATTTCCATTGGTGAACCATAAGTTTGTTGAATGAATCAGTGGTTGCCCTTCTCTGTGGAAATATCTTCACTGGTATCCATTTATAGGTAATACCTAAAAGTGATATCATACGATATGTGTCTTTCTCTTTCTGACATACTACACGTTGTGTGATTGCCTCTAGACTCATCTACAGTGCTGCAAATGACATCGTGTCCTTTTTTTCCTTGTCCAATACTCCGTCTGTACATGTACCAGTTTTCTTTGTCCACTCATATGTTGATGGACTTTTTGGTTGCTTCCATGACTTGGCAATTGTAATGCTGCGGCAATGCACATTCGCCTCCCTGTGTCTTTCCAATTCTGTCTTCTTAGGTTATAGGCCCAGGAGTGGGCCTGCTGGATCATATGGTAGAAAAATATTTACGTAGTAAAAGCACCTCCATTCTGTTCTCGTTAGTGGCTCTTACCAGGTCACATCCCACTTAAAGTTGAGGGTATGCACTTCTGCACAACACCTTCAGCATTTATTGTTTGTAGTTTTTTTTTTGCTGAAGTTTATTCTGACAAGTGTGAGCTGCTATATGTTTGTGGTTGGATTTGCATTCGTCTCATAATCCATTGAAATTGAGCTTTCTGGCATGTCCTTTTATTATTCAAACTGTGAGTAGATCTTACCTCTTCCAATTGTTTTCGTGAAGTATGTGTGACATTTAGAAATATTTTGGCCATTACCTCCCTAATGACATTCTGAGGGCAGGTTTCATTTACAGCCCTCCAGTACTGGTGCATATGAAGTGACCCTTAGCACAGTTTTTAAAGCTGCTGTTGCAGGTCACTGCCAGAGGGTGGCAGCATTTCTGCTTTTCACAAGCTTTTAACTAGGGAAACAGACTACCTTGCAGTGGTATTTCTCGGTTATAAATTAGGGTGGAATGTGCCTGGATAAACCCCCAAAAGCTGATGTGTTTTTTTTTTTACTTTTGTTTGTTTTCTAGATTGAGTTTATATTTTTTTATTGGAGTCATATTCCATTGTGTACATGGACCACTTCTTCTTTGTGCATTCCTCTGTTGATGGACATTTTCGTAGCTTCCAAGTTTTGGCTATGATAAATATTGCTGGAGGGCAGGATTGCCAGGCTGTTTTTTTCTTGTTTTGCAGTACGTAGGCCACTCACTGCCATGGCCACTCCGATTGCAGAGCACAGGCTCTGGATGCACAGGCCCAGCAGCCATAGCTCACGGGACCAGCCGCTCCACGGCATGTGTGATTTTCCCGAACCGGGGCATAAACCCGTGTCCCCTGCTTCGGCGGCGGACTCTCAACCACTGCGCCACCAGTGAAGTCCAGCCTGTGTCTTTTTGATTCTCATCCTCTCAGGCGATAGGGCCAGCAGTGGGCATGCTTGATTGAATGGTAGCTCAGTACTTACCTTTTCAATGCACCTCCTTTGTGTTTTCCTTACTGGCTCTTAGCATGTCCCACGTTGAACCAAGCCTAGGCATTTTTCCACAACCCCTTCAGCATTTATTGTTTGCAGAATTTTTGCTGATGGTCATTCTGACTGTTGTGAGCTGATAGGATTTTTGTAATTTGGATTTGCATGTCCTTAATTCTTTCTAAGGTTCATTTTTCCACACCTTTTAAAATTTCTGTTAATGAACAAATGAAAAAAACGTAGAATACAATTAACCTCTTGAAATTGTCTTCTTGAAAGGTTGCCCTCAAAATTGAATGTTTTGGTCAATATTCGCTCCCAGGATTGTTTTTGAGGGCAGGTGTCATTCACAGGCCTGTAATGAGTGTGAATATTTAGTGACCATTAGCACTGGGTTTAAAGCTGCTGTTGTGGTAAGCAGCCACTAGGCGGCAGCATTTCTCCATTCACAAATCTCGTTACTAGGGCAGCAGAGCCGTTCTGGAATCCCTGTTCCTAGGTTGTAAATTAAAATGGAATGTGCCAGGAGAAAACCCCATAAGTTTATGTTACATTATTTCTTGTTTGTTGTTTTAGTTTTTTTAATAGGGGCAATGATTAGAATATTGTTTGTCCTAGGTGTACACAATCTGGTTCATTTGTGCCTAACATATACATATATATATATTCATGCACAGATCCCCTTCCCATGTCAATTATTGCAGAGTGTTCCATAGACCTCCCTTGCTATATGGTCGGTCTTTTTGTTATGTGTATTTAATAGGTATTTGTACACGTATGGTAACCCTAATCTTAATTTTTCCATTCCCCCCACCTTTCCTTTTAGATAAGCCTAGTTTGTTTTCTAAGTGTGTGAGTGTCTTTCTCTGTGCAAATATGTTCATTTGTGTCAGTTGTTAGATAATGCCTGTAAGTGATATCATAGGATATGTCTTTTGCTTTCCGACTTACCTCATGTTCTGTGATTATCTCTAGGCTCAACTATGGTGCCTGAAAGAGCAGTGTTTCATTGTTTTCCATGGCTAATATTCCATTGTGTACATGGACCACTTCTTCTTTTTCAACTGATATGGTGATGGACATTTTGGTTGCTTCCGTGTCTTGGCTATTGTGAAAATTCCTGCAGTGCAGCTGTTGAAGCCTGTGCCTTCTCGACTCTGGACTTGTCAGGTGAGAGTCTCAGCGGTGGGCCTGCTGAACGGAATGGTGGCTCAATTTTTACTTTTAAACGCAGCTCCTTTCTATTCTTATTATTGGCTGTCACCACTTTACATCTCACCAGCAGCTAGAGGGTACACAGTTCCCTAAAACACCTTCAGCATTTAATGTTTGTAGACTTGCAGCTGATGGTAGTTGACATGTGTGAGTTGGAATCATTTTGGAGGTTAGATTTGCATGAGTCTAATAATTACTGATGTTGAGCTTTTATCCATTTTCCTCTTTTTTGAAAATGAGTGAGTAAAACTTACCCCTCCATCCAATCTCCTTGAAAAATTTAACACTTTTGAATTTTTTTGGCCATTCCCTACCTCCGCACAATTTTTTAGGGCAGGTGTCCTTTACAGCCCTGAATCCTTGTGAATGTTAAGTGACCATTAGCTGTGGGTTCAAAGCCGCTCTTGTGGGAAACGGCCACAAGGCGGCAGCATTTCTACATTTCCAACTCTGGGATTTTGGGCCACAGAGCTTTCGTGGCAATCGTGGTAGTAAGCTGCGAATTAGAGTGCAATGTGCCAGTGCAAACCCCCAAGAGCTTATATCTCCTAAATTGTTGTTTGCTTTTTAAATTTAATTATCAGAGGAAATTTGATCAAAATGTAGATTCTCCGAGGTGTACAGTTTCTGGTTCATCCTATCAATGTATCTGTCTATATTCCTCTTTGGATCCATTCCCGTGTATGTTATTATAGAGTGTTGAGTAGACCTCTCTTTGTATTCCTTAGGTATTTTGTGATTATATATTTCCTATGTATTAGTATATGTCTGTTAACCCCCATATCCTAATTCATACATTCCTTACACCTTTCCATTTGGTTAAACATAATTTGGTTTTCTGAATCTATGCGTGTCCTTCTCTTGGAAATTATTTCATGGGTATCAATTCTTAGGTAACACCTATAAGTGATGTCATAGGATGTCTGTCTTACGGTTTCTTTCTTACTTCCAGTGTGGTGATTATCGCTAGGTCCTTCTATGGTGGTGCCAACGGCACTGTTCCATGCTTTTTCATGGCTAAGATTCCATTGTGTACATGGACGACTTCTTCTTGGTGCATTTTTCTGTTGATGCACATTTTGGTTTCTTCCAGGTTTGGCTATGGTACACCTTGCTGCAGTGCAGGATTGCCAGCCTGTGTGTTTTTGATTCTGGTCTACTCAGGTGATAGGCCCATGAGTGGGCCTACCAGATCACATGGTAGCTCCATTTTTACCCTTAAACGCACCTCCATTCTGTTCTCACGACTGGCTCTTACCAGGTTGCAACCCACCAGCAGCTAAAGGGTACGCAGTTCTCTAAAACCCCTTCAGCATTTATTTTTTGTAGACTTTTTTTGCTGATGATCATTCTGACGGCTGTCAGGTGAACGTTTGTGTACACTGGATTTGCATGGCTTTATTGATTCCTGATGTTCAGCCTTTTTCCATTCCCGTTGTTTTAAGAAAAAAGAAAGAGTGGGAGGGAGACGCAAAAGGGAGGGGATATGGAAACATGTATATGTATAACTGATTAAATTTGTTATAAAGCAAAAAATTAAAAAAAATAAAAATAAAAAATAAAAAAATAAAAAAAATTAAAAAAAAAGAAATAAGAGAGAAGGTCCTTCAGGGAGATAAAAAAAAAATTGCCTTAGCTATTCATGTATTTTGACTTACATGAACTTTGGATTCAGATTATCAAATTTGCTGAAGAATTCATTTTGTAATTTTATTGGAACTTATTAAATATGTAGCTTAACGTAAGGAGATATTTTTATCAAAATGTGCCCTTTCTTCCTTGAAAATAATCTTTATTTATTCAGATTTTCTTATTATGCCCTTCACAAAATTTCAGAATTTCTCTATAAAAATCTAACATTGAAAAAATTAATTTCTTGACATGTTATAATATTTGTGGGCTTCCCTGGTGGCGCCGTGGTTTAGAGTCCGCCTGCTGATGCAGGGGACGCGGGTTCATGCCCCGGTCCAGGAAGATCCCACATGCCGTGGAGCGTCTGGGCCCATGAGCCATGGCCACTGTGCCTGCGCATCAGGAGCCTGTGCTCCGCGGAGGGAGAGGCCACAACAGTGAGAGGCCCGTGTACCGCAAAAAAAAAAGTATTTATTATATTTGCTGCTCTTGAGAATGAGTTGGTATAAAAAAAATTGGTAAAAGAAATACTTTTGAGTTGTTATGCTGACTTTTTATCTTACCGGAAATTTCTGCTGAATTATCTTATTCATAGTTTTTCCATTCCTTGCCTTGATTTTGATAAGATTATCATATCATTTGCAAATAATGACAAACTTTCTCTTCCTTTCAGAAGTGGGCAATGTGGTTAACATTTTAAATTTCCAAACCACAACAGATTGAGTGATGTGCAGTCTATCTGACACATTCTCTAATTCTTACACTGCTTATTCTTTTCTTATTCTATTGACTAGGACTTATAGAACAATGTGCAATAGTTGTGGTCTCCAAACTTTAACTTTAAAGTTTTATCATTAAATATATTTGCTAAAGGATCTTTAAAAAATCCTTCTCTCGTTAGGTTAAGGAATTTCCTTATTTTACTAATTTACTAAGCAGTTTTTTTTCATAGATGCCTTTTCTATAGCCATTGAAATCACCATTAAAACATGTATTAATGTGATAACATTAACAGTACCTAGATTTTTTTGCTACTCATCATGACTTTATTTCTGGAATATGTACTACTTTATCATTATTAACAAATTTTGCGTTCAATTTACTTATAATTTATTTAGAAAGTTGGGATCTATTTTATGTGTGTGTATATGTATGTATGTAATTAAAAGTGGTACCTAACTCTGTTCATTTAAACACTTCCATTTAATTTTACCACTTTTGTTTATTAAGTACCTGAGAAGTAAACTATCATTTCTTCATGGGGAACCTCTCTGAACTCCAGCCTAAATTAGAGCCCTTTGTTAGCCCTCTCACTGTACCCTGTATTATAACTACGTAGTTATCTATGAAGTGGATTATTGACCGAGTCACCCACTAGGCTTTAAGTTCCATAAGGTCCGGGGATTTTATCTGTTTAACTCACTGCTGTAATCCTGGGACCTAACTTGCAATTAGTACATAGTAGACACTTTAAAAATTATCTGTAGAATGAACACATGATTAAATAAATAGTAGTTTGAAAGCTGAAAAAAAAGAAAAAAGAAAGAAAGAAAAAGAAACAGAAGACAAATGTGCATAAATTATGCCTCTTGAAACTGTCGGTTTGAAATATGGATGCCTTTGAATTTTTTTGGTCGATATACGACCCCAGGATTTGTTTTCAGTGCAGGTGTGATTTACAGGCCTGCAATTATTTTGAATATCAACTGACCATTAACGCTGGGATTAAAGCTGCTGTCGTGTGAAACGCCCACAAGGTGGCAGCTGTTCTACTTTACCAAATCTGGTTACTAGGGCAACAGAGCCTCAATGGAAGTTGTGTTCTAGGTTGTAATTTAGAATGGCGTGTGCCAGGGAAAAGCCCCTTAAGTATATGTCTCACTACTTCTTGTTCGTTTATTTAATTTAATTTTTATTTTTATCACAGCAAGTTTGATTACAAAGTTTGGCTTGTTCTAGGTGTGCAAGATGTGGTTCTTTTACACATAAACATATGTCTATTCTTCCTGGAATCCTTTTCCCATGTACGTTATGACAGGATGTTGAGTAGTCTTCTCTTGGTATTCCGTAGGTCTTTGGTGATGATATATTTCACCTGTGTTTGTATATGTCTGTTAACCCCAATATCCTAATGTATCCAATCCTCACAAATTTCCATTGGTGAACCATAAGTTTGTTGAATGAATCAGTGGTTGCCCTTCTCTGTGGAAATATCTTCACTGGTATCCATTTATAGGTAATACCTAAAAGTGATATCATACGATATGTGTCTTTCTCTTTCTGACATACTACACGTTGTGTGATTGCCTCTAGACTCATCTACAGTGCTGCAAATGACATCGTGTCCTTTTTTTCCTTGTCCAATACTCCGTCTGTACATGTACCAGTTTTCTTTGTCCACTCATATGTTGATGGACTTTTTGGTTGCTTCCATGACTTGGCAATTGTAATGCTGCGGCAATGCACATTCGCCTCCCTGTGTCTTTCCAATTCTGTCTTCTTAGGTTATAGGCCCAGGAGTGGGCCTGCTGGATCATATGGTAGAAAAATATTTACGTAGTAAAAGCACCTCCATTCTGTTCTCGTTAGTGGCTCTTACCAGGTCACATCCCACTTAAAGTTGAGGGTATGCACTTCTGCACAACACCTTCAGCATTTATTGTTTGTAGTTTTTTTTTTTTGCTGAAGTTTATTCTGACAAGTGTGAGCTGCTATATGTTTGTGGTTGGATTTGCATTCGTCTCATAATCCATTGAAATTGAGCTTTCTGGCATGTCCTTTTTTTATTCAAACTGTGAGTAGAGCTTACCTCTTCCAATTGTTTTCGTGAAGTATGTGTGACATTTAGAAATATTTTGGCCATTACCTCCCTAATGACATTCTGAGGGCAGGTTTCATTTACAGCCCTCCAGTACTGGTGCATATGAAGTGACCCTTAGCACAGTTTTTAAAGCTGCTGTTGCAGGTCACTGCCAGAGGGTGGCAGCATTTCTGCTTTTCACAAGCTTTTAACTAGGGAAACAGACTACCTTGCAGTGGTATTTTTCGGTTATAAATTAGAGTGGAATGTGCCTGGATAAACCCCCAAAGGTGATGTGTTTTTTTTTTTTACTTTTGTTTGTTTTCTAGATTGAGTTTATATTTTTTTATTGGAGTCATATTCCATTGTGTACATGGACCACTTCTTCTTTGTGCATTCCTCTGTTGATGGACATTTTCGTAGCTTCCAAGTTTTGGCTATGATAAATATTGCTGGAGGGCAGGATTGCCAGGCTATTTTTTTCTTGTTTTGCAGTACGTAGGCCACTCACTGCCATGGCCACTCCGATTGCAGAGCACAGGCTCTGGACGCACAGGCCCAGCAGCCATAGCTCACGGGACCAGCCGCTCCACGGCATGTGTGATTTTCCCGAACCGGGGCATAAACCCGTGTCCCCTGCTTCGGCGGCGGACTCTCAACCACTGCGCCACCAGTGAAGTCCAGCCTGTGTCTTTTTGATTCTCATCCTCTCAGGCGATAGGGCCAGCAGTGGGCATGCTTGATTGAATGGTAGCTCAGTACTTACCTTTTCAATGCACCTCCTTTGTGTTTTCCTTACTGGCTCTTAGCATGTCCCACGTTGAACCAAGCCTAGGCATTTTTCCACAACCCCTTCAGCATTTATTGTTTGCAGAATTTTTGCTGATGGTCATTCTGACTGTTGTGAGCTGATAGGATTTTTGTAATTTGGATTTGCATGTCCTTAATTCTTTCTAAGGTTCATTTTTCCACACCTTTTAAAATTTCTGTTAACGAACAAATGAAAAAAACGTAGAATACAATTAACCTCTTGAAATTGTCTTCTTGAAAGGTTGCCCTCAAAATTGAATGTTTTGGTCAATATTCGCTCCCAGGATTGTTTTTGAGGGCAGGTGTCATTCACAGGCCTGTAATGAGTGTGAATATTTAGTGACCATTAGCACTGGGTTGAAAGCTGCTGTTGTGGTAAGCAGCCACTAGGCGGCAGCATTTCTCCATTCACAAATCTCGTTACTAGGGCAGCAGAGCCCTTCTGGAATCCCTGTTCCTAGGTTGTAAATTAAAATGGAATGTGCCAGGAGAAAACCCCATAAGTTTATGTTACATTATTTCTTGTTTGTTGTTTTAGTTTTTTTAATAGGGGCAATGATTAGAATATTGTTTGTCCTAGGTGTACATAATCTGGTTCATTTGTGCCTAACATATATATATATATATATATATATATATATATATATATATATATATATATATACATTCATGCACAGATCCCCTTCCCATGTCAATTATTGCAGAGTGTTCCATAGACCTCCCTTGCTATATGGTCGGTCTTTTTGTTATGTGTATTTAATAGGTATTTGTACACGTATGGTAACCCTAATCTTAATTTTTCCATTCCCCCCACCTTTCCTTTTAGATAAGCCTAGTTTGTTTTCTAAGTGTGTGAGTGTCTTTCTCTGTGCAAATATGTTCATTTGTGTCAGTTGTTAGATAATGCCTGTAAGTGATATCATAGGATATGTCTTTTGCTTTCCGACTTACCTCATGTTCTGTGATTATCTCTAGGCTCAACTATGGTGCCTGAAAGAGCAGTGTTTCATTGTTTTCCATGGCTAATATTCCATTGTGTACATGGACCACTTCTTCTTTTTCAACTGATATGGTGATGGACATTTTGGTTGCTTCCGTGTCTTGGCTATTGTGAAAATTCCTGCAGTGCAGCTGTTGAAGCCTGTGCCTTCTCGACTCTGGACTTGTCAGGTGAGAGTCTCAGCGGTGGGCCTGCTGAAAGGAATGGTGGCTCAATTTTTACTTTTAAACACAGCTCCTTTCTATTCTCATTATTGGCTGTCACCACTTTACATCTCACCAGCAGCTACAGGGTACACAGTTCTCTAAAACACCTTCAGCATTTAATGTTTGTAGACTTGCAGCTGATGGTAGTTGACATGTGTGAGTTGGAATCATTTTGGAGGTTAGATTTGCATGAGTCTAATAATTACTGATGTTGAGCTTTTATCCATTTTCCTCTTTTTTGAAAATGAGTGAGTAAAACTTACCCCTCCATCCAATCTCCTTGAAAAATTTAACACTTTTGAATTTTTTTGGCCATTCCCTACCTCCGCACAATTTTTTAGGGCAGGTGTCCTTTACAGCCCTGAATCCTTGTGAATGTTAAGTGACCATTAGCTGTGGGTTCAAAGCCGCTCTTGTGGGAAACGGCCACAAGGCGGCAGCATTTCTACATTTCCAACTCTGGGATTTTGGACCACAGAGCTTTCGTGGCAATCGTGGTAGTAAGCTGCGAATTAGAGTGCAATGTGCCAGTGCAAACCCCCAAGAGCTTATATCTCCTAAATTGTTGTTTGCTTTTTAAATTTAATTATCAGAGGAAATTTGATCAAAATGTAGATTCTCCGAGGTGTACAGTTTCTGGTTCATCCTATCAATGTATCTGTCTATATGCCTCTTTGGATCCATTCCCGTGTATGTTATTATAGAGTGTTGAGTAGACCTCTCTTTGTATTCCTTAGGTATTTTGTGATTATATATTTCCTATGTATTAGTATATGTCTGTTAACCCCCATATCCTAATTCATACATTCCTTACACCTTTCCATTTGGTTAAACATAATTTGGTTTTCTGAATCTATGCGTGTCCTTCTCTTGGAAATTATTTCATGGGTATCAATTCTTAGGTAACACCTATAAGTTATGTCATAGGATGTCTGTCTTACGGTTTCTTTCTTACTTCCAGTGTGGTGATTATCGCTAGGTCCTTCTATGGTGGTGCCAACGGCACTGTTCCATGCTTTTTCATGGCTAAGATTCCATTGTGTACATGGACGACTTCTTCTTGGTGCATTTTTCTGTTGATGCACATTTTGGTTTCTTCCAGGTTTGGCTATGGTACACCTTGCTGCAGTGCAGGATTGCCAGCCTGTGTGTTTTTGATTCTGGTCTACTCAGGTGATAGGCCCATGAGTGGGCCTACCAGATCACATGGTAGCTCCATTTTTACCCTTAAACGCACCTCCATTCTGTTCTCACGACTGGCTCTTACCAGGTTGGAACCCACCAGCAGCTAAAGGGTACGCAGTTCTCTAAAACCCCTTCAGCATTTATTTTTTGTAGACTTTTTTTGCTGATGATCATTCTGACGGCTGTCAGGTGAACGTTTGTGTACACTGGATTTGCATGGCTTTATTGATTCCTGATGTTCAGCCTTTTTCCATTCCCGTTGTTTTAAGAAAAAAGAAAGAGTGGGAGGGAGACGCAAAAGGGAGGGGATATGGAAACATGTATATGTATAACTGATTAAATTTGTTATAAAGCAAAAAATTAAAAAAAATAAAAATAAAAAATAAAAAAATAAAAAAAATTAAAAAAAAAGAAATAAGAGAGAAGGTCCTTCAGGGAGATAAAAAAAATTGCCTTAGCTATTCATGTATTTTGACTTACATGAACTTTGGATTCAGATTATCAAATTTGCTGAAGAATTCATTTTGTAATTTTATTGGAACTTATTAAATATGTAGCTTAACGTAAGGAGATATTTTTATTAAAATGTGCCCTTTCTTCCTTGAAAATAATTTTTATTTATTCAGATTTTCTTATTATGCCCTTCACAAAATTTCAGAATTTCTCTATAAAAATCTAACATTGAAAAAATTAATTTCTTGACATGTTATAATATTTGTGGGCTTCCCTGGTGGCGCCGTGGTTGAGAGTCCGCCTGCTGATGCAGGGGACGCGGGTTCATGCCCCGGTCCAGGAAGATCCCACATGCCGTGGAGCATCTGGGCCCGTGAGCCATGGCCACTGTGCCTGCGCATCAGGAGCCTGTGCTCCGCGGAGGGAGAGGCCACAACAGTGAGAGGCCCGTGTACCGCAAAAAAAAAGTATTTATTATATTTGCTGCTCTTGAGATTGACTTGGTATAAAAAAAATTGGTAAAAGAAATACTTTTGAGTTGTTATGCTGACTTTTTATCTTACCGGAAATTTCTGCTGAATTATCTTATTCATAGTTTTTCCATTCCTTGCCTTGATTTTGATAAGATTATCATATCATTTGCAAATAATGACAAACTTTCTCTTCCTTTCAGAAGTGGGCAATGTGGTTAACATTTTAAATTTCCAAACCACAACAGATTGACTGATGTGCAGTCTATCTGACACATTCTCTAATTCTTACACTGCTTATTCTTTTCTTATTCTATTGACTAGGACTTATAGAACAATGTGCAATAGTTGTGGTCTCCAAACTTTAACTTTAAAGTTTTATCATTAAATATATTTGCTAAAGGATCTTTAAAAAATCCTTCTCTCGTTAGGTTAAGGAATTTCCTTATTTTACTAATTTACTAAGCAGTTTTTTTTCATAGATGCCTTTTCTATAGCCATTGAAATCACCATTAAAACATGTATTAATGTGATAACATTAACAGTACCTAGATTTTTTTGCTACTCATCATGACTTTATTTCTGGAATATGTACTACTTTATCATTATTAACAAATTTTGCGTTCAATTTACTTATAATTTATTTAGAAAGTTGGGATCTATTTTATGTGTGTGTATATGTATGTATGTAATTAAAAGTGGTACCTAACTCTGTTCATTTAAACACTTCCATTTAATTTTACCACTTTTGTTTATTAAGTACCTGAGAAGTAAACTATCATTTCTTCATGGGGAACCTCTCTGAACTCCAGCCTAAATTAGAGCCCTTTGTTAGCCCTCTCACTGTACCCTGTATTATAACTACGTAGTTATCTATGAAGTGGATTATTGACCGAGTCACCCACTAGGCTTTAAGTTCCATAAGGTCCGGGGATTTTATCTGTTTAACTCACTGCTGTAATCCTGGGACCTAACTTGCAATTAGTACATAGTAGACACTTTAAAAATTATCTGTAGAATGAACACATGATTAAATAAATAGTAGTTTGAAAGCTGAAAAAAAAGAAAAAAGAAAGAAAGAAAAAGAAACAGAAGACAAATGTGCATAAATTATGCCTCTTGAAACTGTCGGTTTGAAATATGGATGCCTTTGAATTTTTTTGGTCGATATACGACCCCAGGATTTGTTTTCAGTGCAGGTGTGATTTACAGGCCTGCAATTATTTTGAATATCAACTGACCATTAACGCTGGGATTAAAGCTGCTGTCGTGTGAAACGCCCACAAGGTGGCAGCTGTTCTACTTTACCAAATCTGGTTACTAGGGCAACAGAGCCTCAATGGAAGTTGTGTTCTAGGTTGTAATTTAGAATGGCGTGTGCCAGGGAAAAGCCCCTTAAGTATATGTCTCACTACTTCTTGTTCGTTTATTTAATTTAATTTTTATTTTTATCACAGCAAGTTTGATTACAAAGTTTGGCTTGTTCTAGGTGTGCAAGATGTGGTTCTTTTACACATAAACATATGTCTATTCTTCCTGGAATCCTTTTCCCATGTACGTTATGACAGGATGTTGAGTAGTCTTCTCTTGGTATTCCGTAGGTCTTTGGTGATGATATATTTCACCTGTGTTTGTATATGTCTGTTAACCCCAATATCCTAATGTATCCAATCCTCACAAATTTCCATTGGTGAACCATAAGTTTGTTGAATGAATCAGTGGTTGCCCTTCTCTGTGGAAATATCTTCACTGGTATCCATTTATAGGTAATACCTAAAAGTGATATCATACGATATGTGTCTTTCTCTTTCTGACATACTACACGTTGTGTGATTGCCTCTAGACTCATCTACAGTGCTGCAAATGACATCGTGTCCTTTTTTTCCTTGTCCAATACTCCGTCTGTACATGTACCAGTTTTCTTTGTCCACTCATATGTTGATGGACTTTTTGGTTGCTTCCATGACTTGGCAATTGTAATGCTGCGGCAATGCACATTCGCCTCCCTGTGTCTTTCCAATTCTGTCTTCTTAGGTTATAGGCCCAGGAGTGGGCCTGCTGGATCATATGGTAGAAAAATATTTACGTAGTAAAAGCACCTCCATTCTGTTCTCGTTAGTGGCTCTTACCAGGTCACATCCCACTTAAAGTTGAGGGTATGCACTTCTGCACAACACCTTCAGCATTTATTGTTTGTAGTTTTTTTTTTGCTGAAGTTTATTCTGACAAGTGTGAGCTGCTATATGTTTGTGGTTGGATTTGCATTCGTCTCATAATCCATTGAAATTGAGCTTTCTGGCATGTCCTTTTTTTATTCAAACTGTGAGTAGAGCTTACCTCTTCCAATTGTTTTCGTGAAGTATGTGTGACATTTAGAAATATTTTGGCCATTACCTCCCTAATGACATTCTGAGGGCAGGTTTCATTTACAGCCCTCCAGTACTGGTGCATATGAAGTGACCCTTAGCACAGTTTTTAAAGCTGCTGTTGCAGGTCACTGCCAGAGGGTGGCAGCATTTCTGCTTTTCACAAGCTTTTAACTAGGGAAACAGACTACCTTGCAGTGGTATTTCTCGGTTATAAATTAGAGTGGAATGTGCCTGGATAAACCCCAAAAAGCTGATGTGTTTTTTTTTTTTACTTTTGTTTGTTTTCTAGATTGAGTTTATATTTTTTTATTGGAGTCATATTCCATTGTGTACATGGACCACTTCTTCTTTGTGCATTCCTCTGTTGATGGACATTTTCGTAGCTTCCAAATTTTGGCTATGATAAATATTGCTGGAGGGCAGGATTGCCAGGCTGTTTTTTTCTTGTTTTGCAGTACGTAGGCCACTCACTGCCATGGCCACTCCGATTGCAGAGCACAGGCTCTGGACGCACAGGCCCAGCAGCCATAGCTCACGGGACCAGCCGCTCCACGGCATGTGTGATTTTCCCGAACCGGGGCATAAACCCGTGTCCCCTGCTTCGGCGGCGGACTCTCAACCACTGCGCCACCAGTGAAGTCCAGCCTGTGTCTTTTTGATTCTCATCCTCTCAGGCGATAGGGCCAGCAGTGGGCATGCTTGATTGAATGGTAGCTCAGTACTTACCTTTTCAATGCACCTCCTTTGTGTTTTCCTTACTGGCTCTTAGCATGTCCCACGTTGAACCAAGCCTAGGCATTTTTCCACAACCCCTTCAGCATTTATTGTTTGCAGAATTTTTGCTGATGGTCATTCTGACTGTTGTGAGCTGATAGGATTTTTGTAATTTGGATTTGCATGTCCTTAATTCTTTCTAAGGTTCATTTTTCCACACCTTTTAAAATTTCTGTTAATGAACAAATGAAAAAAACGTAGAATACAATTAACCTCTTGAAATTGTCTTCTTGAAAGGTTGCCCTCAAAATTGAATGTTTTGGTCAATATTCGCTCCCAGGATTGTTTTTGAGGGCAGGTGTCATTCACAGGCCTGTAATGAGTGTGAATATTTAGTGACCATTAGCACTGGGTTTAAAGCTGCTGTTGTGGTAAGCAGCCACTAGGCGGCAGCATTTCTCCATTCACAAATCTCGTTACTAGGGCAGCAGAGCCGTTCTGGAATCCCTGTTCCTAGGTTGTAAATTAAAATGGAATGTGCCAGGAGAAAACCCCATAAGTTTATGTTACATTATTTCTTGTTTGTTGTTTTAGTTTTTTTAATAGGGGCAATGATTAGAATATTGTTTGTCCTAGGTGTACACAATCTGGTTCATTTGTGCCTAACATATATATATATATATATATATATATATATATATATATTCATGCACAGATCCCCTTCCCATGTCAATTATTGCAGAGTGTTCCATAGACCTCCCTTGCTATATGGTCGGTCTTTTTGTTATGTGTATTTAATAGGTATTTGTACACGTATGGTAACCCTAATCTTAATTTTTCCATTCCCCCCACCTTTCCTTTTAGATAAGCCTAGTTTGTTTTCTAAGTGTGTGAGTGTCTTTCTCTGTGCAAATATGTTCATTTGTGTCAGTTGTTAGATAATGCCTGTAAGTGATATCATAGGATATGTCTTTTGCTTTCCGAATTACCTCATGTTCTGTGATTATCTCTAGGCTCAACTATGGTGCCTGAAAGAGCAGTGTTTCATTGTTTTCCATGGCTAATATTCCATTGTGCACATGGACCACTTCTTCTTTTTCAACTGATATGGTGATGGACATTTTGGTTGCTTCCGTGTCTTGGCTATTGTGAAAATTCCTGCAGTGCAGCTGTTGAAGCCTGTGCCTTCTCGACTCTGGACTTGTCAGGTGAGAGTCTCAGCGGTGGGCCTGCTGAACGGAATGGTGGCTCAATTTTTACTTTTAAACGCAGCTCCTTTCTATTCTTATTATTGGCTGTCACCACTTTACATCTCACCAGCAGCTAGAGGGTACACAGTTCTCTAAAACACCTTCAGCATTTAATGTTTGTAGACTTGCAGCTGATGGTAGTTGACATGTGTGAGTTGGAATCATTTTGGAGGTTAGATTTGCATGAGTCTAATAATTACTGATGTTGAGCTTTTATCCATTTTCCTCTTTTTTGAAAATGGGTGAGTAAAACTTACCCCTCCATCCAATCTCCTTGAAAAATTTAACACTTTTGAATTTTTTTGGCCATTCCCTACCTCCGCACAATTTTTTAGGGCAGGTGTCCTTTACAGCCCTGAATCCTTGTGAATGTTAAGTGACCATTAGCTGTGGGTTCAAAGCCGCTCTTGTGGGAAACGGCCACAAGGCGGCAGCATTTCTACATTTCCAACTCTGGGATTTTGGGCCACAGAGCTTTCGTGGCAATCGTGGTAGTAAGCTGCGAATTAGAGTGCAATGTGCCAGTGCAAACCCCCAAGAGCTTATATCTCCTAAATTGTTGTTTGCTTTTTAAATTTAATTATCAGAGGAAATTTGATCAAAATGTAGATTCTCCGAGGTGTACAGTTTCTGGTTCATCCTATCAATGTATCTGTCTATATTCCTCTTTGGATCCATTCCCGTGTATGTTATTATAGAGTGTTGAGTAGACCTCTCTTTGTATTCCTTAGGTATTTTGTGATTATATATTTCCTATGTATTAGTATATGTCTGTTAACCCCCATATCCTAATTCATACATTCCTTACACCTTTCCATTTGGTTAAACATAATTTGGTTTTCTGAATCTATGCGTGTCCTTCTCTTGGAAATTATTTCATGGGTATCAATTCTTAGGTAACACCTATAAGTGATGTCATAGGATGTCTGTCTTACGGTTTCTTTCTTACTTCCAGTGTGGTGATTATCGCTAGGTCCTTCTATGGTGGTGCCAACGGCACTGTTCCATGCTTTTTCATGGCTAAGATTCCATTGTGTACATGGACGACTTCTTCTTGGTGCATTTTTCTGTTGATGCACATTTTGGTTTCTTCCAGGTTTGGCTATGGTACACCTTGCTGCAGTGCAGGATTGCCAGCCTGTGTGTTTTTGATTCTGGTCTACTCAGGTGATAGGCCCATGAGTGGGCCTACCAGATCACATGGTAGCTCCATTTTTACCCTTAAACGCACCTCCATTCTGTTCTCACGACTGGCTCTTACCAGGTTGCAACCCACCAGCAGCTAAAGGGTACGCAGTTCTCTAAAACCCCTTCAGCATTTATTTTTTGTAGACTTTTTTTGCTGATGATCATTCTGACGGCTGTCAGGTGAACGTTTGTGTACACTGGATTTGCATGGCTTTATTGATTCCTGATGTTCAGCCTTTTTCCATTCCCGTTGTTTTAAGAAAAAAGAAAGAGTGGGAGGGAGACGCAAAAGGGAGGGGATATGGAAACATGTATATGTATAACTGATTAAATTTGTTATAAAGCAAAAAATTAAAAAAAATAAAAATAAAAAATAAAAAAATAAAAAAAATTAAAAAAAAAGAAATAAGAGAGAAGGTCCTTCAGGGAGATAAAAAAAATTGCCTTAGCTATTCATGTATTTTGACTTACATGAACTTTGGATTCAGATTATCAAATTTGCTGAAGAATTCATTTTGTAATTTTATTGGAACTTATTAAATATGTAGCTTAACGTAAGGAGATATTTTTATTAAAATGTGCCCTTTCTTCCTTGAAAATAATCTTTATTTATTCAGATTTTCTTATTATGCCCTTCACAAAATTTCAGAATTTCTCTATAAAAATCTAACATTGAAAAAATTAATTTCTTGACATGTTATAATATTTGTGGGCTTCCCTGGTGGCGCCGTGGTTGAGAGTCCGCCTGCTGATGCAGGGGACGCGGGTTCATGCCCCGGTCCAGGAAGATCCCACATGCCGTGGAGCATCTGGGCCCATGAGCCATGGCCACTGTGCCTGCGCATCAGGAGCCTGTGCTCCGCGGAGGGAGAGGCCACAACAGTGAGAGGCCCGTGTACCGCAAAAAAAAAAGTATTTATTATATTTGCTGCTCTTGAGATTGACTTGGTATAAAAAAAATTGGTAAAAGAAATACTTTTGAGTTGTTATGCTGACTTTTTATCTTACCGGAAATTTCTGCTGAATTATCTTATTCATAGTTTTTCCATTCCTTGCCTTGATTTTGATAAGATTATCATATCATTTGCAAATAATGACAAACTTTCTCTTCCTTTCAGAAGTGGGCAATGTGGTTAACATTTTAAATTTCCAAACCACAACAGATTGACTGATGTGCAGTCTATCTGACACATTCTCTAATTCTTACACTGCTTATTCTTTTCTTATTCTATTGACTAGGACTTATAGAACAATGTGCAATAGTTGTGGTCTCCAAACTTTAACTTTAAAGTTTTATCATTAAATATATTTGCTAAAGGATCTTTAAAAAATCCTTCTCTCGTTAGGTTAAGGAATTTCCTTATTTTACTAATTTACTAAGCAGTTTTTTTTCATAGATGCCTTTTCTATAGCCATTGAAATCACCATTGAAACATGTATTAATGTGATAACATTAACAGTACCTAGATTTTTTTGCTACTCATCATGACTTTATTTCTGGAATATGTACTACTTTATCATTATTAACAAATTTTGCGTTCAATTTACTTATAATTTATTTAGAAAGTTGGGATCTATTTTATGTGTGTGTATATGTATGTATGTAATTAAAAGTGGTACCTAACTCTGTTCATTTAAACACTTCCATTTAATTTTACCACTTTTGTTTATTAAGTACCTGAGAAGTAAACTATCATTTCTTCATGGGGAACCTCTCTGAACTCCAGCCTAAATTAGAGCCCTTTGTTAGCCCTCTCACTGTACCCTGTATTATAACTACGTAGTTATCTATGAAGTGGATTATTGACCGAGTCACCCACTAGGCTTTAAGTTCCATAAGGTCCGGGGATTTTATCTGTTTAACTCACTGCTGTAATCCTGGGACCTAACTTGCAATTAGTACATAGTAGACACTTTAAAAATTATCTGTAGAATGAACACATGATTAAATAAATAGTAGTTTGAAAGCTGAAAAAAAAGAAAAAAGAAAGAAAGAAAAAGAAACAGAAGACAAATGTGCATAAATTATGCCTCTTGAAACTGTCGGTTTGAAATATGGATGCCTTTGAATTTTTTTGGTCGATATACGACCCCAGGATTTGTTTTCAGTGCAGGTGTGATTTACAGGCCTGCAATTATTTTGAATATCAACTGACCATTAACGCTGGGATTAAAGCTGCTGTCGTGTGAAACGCCCACAAGGTGGCAGCTGTTCTACTTTACCAAATCTGGTTACTAGGGCAACAGAGCCTCAATGGAAGTTGTGTTCTAGGTTGTAATTTAGAATGGCGTGTGCCAGGGAAAAGCCCCTTAAGTATATGTCTCACTACTTCTTGTTCGTTTATTTAATTTAATTTTTATTTTTATCACAGCAAGTTTGATTACAAAGTTTGGCTTGTTCTAGGTGTGCAAGATGTGGTTCTTTTACACATAAACATATGTCTATTCTTCCTGGAATCCTTTTCCCATGTACGTTATGACAGGATGTTGAGTAGTCTTCTCTTGGTATTCCGTAGGTCTTTGGTGATGATATATTTCACCTGTGTTTGTATATGTCTGTTAACCCCAATATCCTAATGTATCCAATCCTCACAAATTTCCATTGGTGAACCATAAGTTTGTTGAATGAATCAGTGGTTGCCCTTCTCTGTGGAAATATCTTCACTGGTATCCATTTATAGGTAATACCTAAAAGTGATATCATACGATATGTGTCTTTCTCTTTCTGACATACTACACGTTGTGTGATTGCCTCTAGACTCATCTACAGTGCTGCAAATGACATCGTGTCCTTTTTTTCCTTGTCCAATACTCCGTCTGTACATGTACCAGTTTTCTTTGTCCACTCATATGTTGATGGACTTTTTGCTTGCTTCCATGACTTGGCAATTGTAATGCTGCGGCAATGCACATTCGCCTCCCTGTGTCTTTCCAATTCTGTCTTCTTAGGTTATAGGCCCAGGAGTGGGCCTGCTGGATCATATGGTAGAAAAATATTTACGTAGTAAAAGCACCTCCATTCTGTTCTCGTTAGTGGCTCTTACCAGGTCACATCCCACTTAAAGTTGAGGGTATGCACTTCTGCACAACACCTTCAGCATTTATTGTTTGTAGTTTTTGTTTTTGCTGAAGTTTATTCTGACAAGTGTGAGCTGCTATATGTTTGTGGTTGGATTTGCATTCGTCTCATAATCCATTGAAATTGAGCTTTCTGGCATGTCCTTTTTTTATTCAAACTGTGAGTAGAGCTTACCTCTTCCAATTGTTTTCGTGAAGTATGTGTGACATTTAGAAATATTTTGGCCATTACCTCCCTAATGACATTCTGAGGGCAGGTTTCATTTACAGCCCTCCAGTACTGGTGCATATGAAGTGACCCTTAGCACAGTTTTTAAAGCTGCTGTTGCAGGTCACTGCCAGAGGGTGGCAGCATTTCTGCTTTTCACAAGCTTTTAACTAGGGAAACAGACTACCTTGCAGTGGTATTTCTCGGTTATAAATTAGAGTGGAATGTGCCTGGATAAACCCCCAAAGGTGATGTGTTTTTTTTTTTTTACTTTTGTTTGTTTTCTAGATTGAGTTTATATTTTTTTATTGGAGTCATATTCCATTGTGTACATGGACCACTTCTTCTTTGTGCATTCCTCTGTTGATGGACATTTTCGTAGCTTCCAAGTTTTGGCTATGATAAATATTGCTGGAGGGCAGGATTGCCAGGCTGTTTTTTTCTTGTTTTGCAGTACGTAGGCCACTCACTGCCATGGCCACTCCGATTGCAGAGCACAGGCTCTGGACGCACAGGCCCAGCAGCCATAGCTCACGGGACCAGCCGCTCCACGGCATGTGTGATTTTCCCGAACCGGGGCATAAACCCGTGTCCCCTGCTTCAGCGGCGGACTCTCAACCACTGCGCCACCTGTGAAGTCCAGGCTGTGTCTTTTTGATTCTCATCCTCTCAGGCGATAGGGCCAGCAGTGGGCATGCTTGATTGAATGGTAGCTCAGTACTTACCTTTTCAATGCACCTCCTTTGTGTTTTCCTTACTGGCTCTTAGCATGTCCCACGTTGAACCAAGCCTAGGCATTTTTCCACAACCCCTTCAGCATTTATTGTTTGCAGAATTTTTGCTGATGGTCATTCTGACTGTTGTGAGCTGATAGGATTTTTGTAATTTGGATTTGCATGTCCTTAATTCTTTCTAAGGTTCATTTTTCCACACCTTTTAAAATTTCTGTTAATGAACAAATGAAAAAAACGTAGAATACAATTAACCTCTTGAAATTGTCTTCTTGAAAGGTTGCCCTCAAAATTGAATTTTTTGGTCAATATTCGCTCCCAGGATTGTTTTTGAGGGCAGGTGTCATTCACAGGCCTGTAATGAGTGTGAATATTTAGTGACCATTAGCACTGGGTTTAAAGCTGCTGTTGTGGTAAGCAGCCACTAGGCGGCAGCATTTCTCCATTCACAAATCTCGTTACTAGGGCAGCAGAGCCGTTCTGGAATCCCTGTTCCTAGGTTGTAAATTAAAATGGAATGTGCCAGGAGAAAGCCCCATAAGTTTATGTTACATTATTTCTTGTTTGTTGTTTTAGTTTTTTTAATAGGGGCAATGATTAGAATATTGTTTGTCCTAGGTGTACACAATCTGGTTCATTTGTGCCTAACATATATATATATATATATATATATATATATATATATATATATATATATTCATGCACAGATCCCCTTCCCATGTCAATTATTGCAGAGTGTTCCATAGACCTCCCTTGCTATATGGTCGGTCTTTTTGTTATGTGTATTTAATAGGTATTTGTACACGTATGGTAACCCTAATCTTAATTTTTCCATTCCCCCCACCTTTCCTTTTAGATAAGCCTAGTTTGTTTTCTAAGTGTGTGAGTGTCTTTCTCTGTGCAAATATGTTCATTTGTGTCAGTTGTTAGATAATGCCTGTAAGTGATATCATAGGATATGTCTTTTGCTTTCCGACTTACCTCATGTTCTGTGATTATCTCTAGGCTCAACTATGGTGCCTGAAAGAGCAGTGTTTCATTGTTTTCCATGGCTAATATTCCATTGTGTACATGGACCACTTCTTCTTTTTCAACTGATATGGTGATGGACATTTTGGTTGCTTCCGTGTCTTGGCTATTGTGAAAATTCCTGCAGTGCAGCTGTTGAAGCCTGTGCCTTCTCGACTCTGGACTTGTCAGGTGAGAGTCTCAGCGGTGGGCCTGCTGAACGGAATGGTGGCTCAATTTTTACTTTTAAACGCAGCTCCTTTCTATTCTTATTATTGGCTGTCACCACTTTACATCTCACCAGCAGCTAGAGGGTACACAGTTCCCTAAAACACCTTCAGCATTTAATGTTTGTAGACTTGCAGCTGATGGTAGTTGACATGTGTGAGTTGGAATCATTTTGGAGGTTAGATTTGCATGAGTCTAATAATTACTGATGTTGAGCTTTTATCCATTTTCCTCTTTTTTGAAAATGAGTGAGTAAAACTTACCCCTCCATCCAATCTCCTTGAAAAATTTAACACTTTTGAATTTTTTTGGCCATTCCCTACCTCCGCACAATTTTTTAGGGCAGGTGTCCTTTACAGCCCTGAATCCTTGTGAATGTTAAGTGACCATTAGCTGTGGGTTCAAAGCCGCTCTTGTGGGAAACGGCCACAAGGCGGCAGCATTTCTACATTTCCAACTCTGGGATTTTGGGCCACAGAGCTTTCGTGGCAATCGTGGTAGTAAGCTGCGAATTAGAGTGCAATGTGCCAGTGCAAACCCCCAAGAGCTTATATCTCCTAAATTGTTGTTTGCTTTTTAAATTTAATTATCAGAGGAAATTTGATCAAAATGTAGATTCTCCGAGGTGTACAGTTTCTGGTTCATCCTATCAATGTATCTGTCTATATTCCTCTTTGGATCCATTCCCGTGTATGTTATTATAGAGTGTTGAGTAGACCTCTCTTTGTATTCCTTAGGTATTTTGTGATTATATATTTCCTATGTATTAGTATATGTCTGTTAACCCCCATATCCTAATTCATACATTCCTTACACCTTTCCATTTGGTTAAACATAATTTGGTTTTCTGAATCTATGCGTGTCCTTCTCTTGGAAATTATTTCATGGGTATCAATTCTTAGGTAACACCTATAAGTGATGTCATAGGATGTCTGTCTTACGGTTTCTTTCTTACTTCCAGTGTGGTGATTATCGCTAGGTCCTTCTATGGTGGTGCCAACGGCACTGTTCCATGCTTTTTCATGGCTAAGATTCCATTGTGTACATGGACGACTTCTTCTTGGTGCATTTTTCTGTTGATGCACATTTTGGTTTCTTCCAGGTTTGGCTATGGTACACCTTGCTGCAGTGCAGGATTGCCAGCCTGTGTGTTTTTGATTCTGGTCTACTCAGGTGATAGGCCCATGAGTGGGCCTACCAGATCACATGGTAGCTCCATTTTTACCCTTAAACGCACCTCCATTCTGTTCTCACGACTGGCTCTTACCAGGTTGCAACCCACCAGCAGCTAAAGGGTACGCAGTTCTCTAAAACCCCTTCAGCATTTATTTTTTGTAGACTTTTTTTGCTGATGATCATTCTGACGGCTGTCAGGTGAACGTTTGTGTACACTGGATTTGCATGGCTTTATTGATTCCTGATGTTCAGCCTTTTTCCATTCCCGTTGTTTTAAGAAAAAAGAAAGAGTGGGAGGGAGACGCAAAAGGGAGGGGATATGGAAACATGTATATGTATAACTGATTAAATTTGTTATAAAGCAAAAAATTAAAAAAAATAAAAATAAAAAATAAAAAAATTAAAAAAATTAAAAAAAAAGAAATAAGAGAGAAGGTCCTTCAGGGAGATAAAAAAAAATTGCCTTAGCTATTCATGTATTTTGACTTACATGAACTTTGGATTCAGATTATCAAATTTGCTGAAGAATTCATTTTGTAATTTTATTGGAACTTATTAAATATGTAGCTTAACGTAAGGAGATATTTTTATCAAAATGTGCCCTTTCTTCCTTGAAAATAATCTTTATTTATTCAGATTTTCTTATTATGCCCTTCACAAAATTTCAGAATTTCTCTATAAAAATCTAACATTGAAAAAATTAATTTCTTGACATGTTATAATATTTGTGGGCTTCCCTGGTGGCGCCGTGGTTGAGAGTCCGCCTGCTGATGCAGGGGACGCGGGTTCATGCCCCGGTCCAGGAAGATCCCACATGCCGTGGAGCGTCTGGGCCCATGAGCCATGGCCACTGTGCCTGCGCATCAGGAGCCTGTGCTCCGTGGCGGGAGAGGCCACAACAGTGAGAGGCCCGTGTACCGCAAAAAAAAAAAAGTATTTATTATATTTGCTGCTCTTGAGAATGACTTGGTATAAAAAAATTGGTAAAAGAAATACTTTTGAGTTGTTATGCTGACTTTTTATCTTACCGGAAATTTCTGCTGAATTATCTTATTCATAGTTTTTCCATTCCTTGCCTTGATTTTGATAAGATTATCATATCATTTGCAAATAATGACAAACTTTCTCTTCCTTTCAGAAGTGGGCAATGTGGTTAACATTTTAAATTTCCAAACCACAACAGATTGACTGATGTGCAGTCTATCTGACACATTCTCTAATTCTTACACTGCTTATTCTTTTCTTATTCTATTGACTAGGACTTATAGAACAATGTGCAATAGTTGTGGTCTCCAAACTTTAACTTTAAAGTTTTATCATTAAATATATTTGCTAAAGGATCTTTAAAAAATCCTTCTCTCGTTAGGTTAAGGAATTTCCTTATTTTACTAATTTACTAAGCAGTTTTTTTTCATAGATGCCTTTTCTATAGCCATTGAAATCACCATTAAAACATGTATTAATGTGATAACATTAACAGTACCTAGATTTTTTTGCTACTCATCATGACTTTATTTCTGGAATATGTACTACTTTATCATTATTAACAAATTTTGCGTTCAATTTACTTATAATTTATTTAGAAAGTTGGGATCTATTTTATGTGTGTGTATATGTATGTATGTAATTAAAAGTGGTACCTAACTCTGTTCATTTAAACACTTCCATTTAATTTTACCACTTTTGTTTATTAAGTACCTGAGAAGTAAACTATCATTTCTTCATGGGGAACCTCTCTGAACTCCAGCCTAAATTAGAGCCCTTTGTTAGCCCTCTCACTGTACCCTGTATTATAACTACGTAGTTATCTATGAAGTGGATTATTGACCGAGTCACCCACTAGGCTTTAAGTTCCATAAGGTCCGGGGATTTTATCTGTTTAACTCACTGCTGTAATCCTGGGACCTAACTTGCAATTAGTACATAGTAGACACTTTAAAAATTATCTGTAGAATGAACACATGATTAAATAAATAGTAGTTTGAAAGCTGAAAAAAAAGAAAAAAGAAAGAAAGAAAAAGAAACAGAAGACAAATGTGCATAAATTATGCCTCTTGAAACTGTCGGTTTGAAATATGGATGCCTTTGAATTTTTTTGGTCGATATACGACCCCAGGATTTGTTTTCAGTGCAGGTGTGATTTACAGGCCTGCAATTATTTTGAATATCAACTGACCATTAACGCTGGGATTAAAGCTGCTGTCGTGTGAAACGCCCACAAGGTGGCAGCTGTTCTACTTTACCAAATCTGGTTACTAGGGCAACAGAGCCTCAATGGAAGTTGTGTTCTAGGTTGTAATTTAGAATGGCGTGTGCCAGGGAAAAGCCCCTTAAGTATATGTCTCACTACTTCTTGTTCGTTTATTTAATTTAATTTTTATTTTTATCACAGCAAGTTTGATTACAAAGTTTGGCTTGTTCTAGGTGTGCAAGATGTGGTTCTTTTACACATAAACATATGTCTATTCTTCCTGGAATCCTTTTCCCATGTACGTTATGACAGGATGTTGAGTAGTCTTCTCTTGGTATTCCGTAGGTCTTTGGTGATGATATATTTCACCTGTGTTTGTATATGTCTGTTAACCCCAATATCCTAATGTATCCAATCCTCACAAATTTCCATTGGTGAACCATAAGTTTGTTGAATGAATCAGTGGTTGCCCTTCTCTGTGGAAATATCTTCACTGGTATCCATTTATAGGTAATACCTAAAAGTGATATCATACGATATGTGTCTTTCTCTTTCTGACATACTACACGTTGTGTGATTGCCTCTAGACTCATCTACAGTGCTGCAAATGACATCGTGTCCTTTTTTTCCTTGTCCAATACTCCGTCTGTACATGTACCAGTTTTCTTTGTCCACTCATATGTTGATGGACTTTTTGGTTGCTTCCATGACTTGGCAATTGTAATGCTGCGGCAATGCACATTCGCCTCCCTGTGTCTTTCCAATTCTGTCTTCTTAGGTTATAGGCCCAGGAGTGGGCCTGCTGGATCATATGGTAGAAAAATATTTACGTAGTAAAAGCACCTCCATTCTGTTCTCGTTAGTGGCTCTTACCAGGTCACATCCCACTTAAAGTTGAGGGTATGCACTTCTGCACAACACCTTCAGCATTTATTGTTTGTAGTTTTTTTTTTGCTGAAGTTTATTCTGACAAGTGTGAGCTGCTATATGTTTGTGGTTGGATTTGCATTCGTCTCATAATCCATTGAAATTGAGCTTTCTGGCATGTCCTTTTATTATTCAAACTGTGAGTAGATCTTACCTCTTCCAATTGTTTTCGTGAAGTATGTGTGACATTTAGAAATATTTTGGCCATTACCTCCCTAATGACATTCTGAGGGCAGGTTTCATTTACAGCCCTCCAGTACTGGTGCATATGAAGTGACCCTTAGCACAGTTTTTAAAGCTGCTGTTGCAGGTCACTGCCAGAGGGTGGCAGCATTTCTGCTTTTCACAAGCTTTTAACTAGGGAAACAGACTACCTTGCAGTGGTATTTCTCGGTTATAAATTAGGGTGGAATGTGCCTGGATAAACCCCCAAAAGCTGATGTGTTTTTTTTTTTCACTTTTGTTTGTTTTCTAGATTGAGTTTATATTTTTTTATTGGAGTCATATTCCATTGTGTACATGGACCACTTCTTCTTTGTGCATTCCTCTGTTGATGGACATTTTCGTAGCTTCCAAATTTTGGCTATGATAAATATTGCTGGAGGGCAGGATTGCCAGGCTGTTTTTTTCTTGTTTTGCAGTACGTAGGCCACTCACTGCCATGGCCACTCCGATTGCAGAGCACAGGCTCTGGACGCACAGGCCCAGCAGCCATAGCTCACGGGACCAGCCGCTCCACGGCATGTGTGATTTTCCCGAACCGGGGCATAAACCCGTGTCCCCTGCTTCGGCGGCGGACTCTCAACCACTGCGCCACCAGTGAAGTCCAGCCTGTGTCTTTTTGATTCTCATCCTCTCAGGCGATAGGGCCAGCAGTGGGCATGCTTGATTGAATGGTAGCTCAGTACTTACCTTTTCAATGCACCTCCTTTGTGTTTTCCTTACTGGCTCTTAGCATGTCCCACGTTGAACCAAGCCTAGGCATTTTTCCACAACCCCTTCAGCATTTATTGTTTGCAGAATTTTTGCTGATGGTCATTCTGACTGTTGTGAGCTGATAGGATTTTTGTAATTTGGATTTGCATGTCCTTAATTCTTTCTAAGGTTCATTTTTCCACACCTTTTAAAATTTCTGTTAATGAACAAATGAAAAAAACGTACAATACAATTAACCTCTTGAAATTGTCTTCTTGAAAGGTTGCCCTCAAAATTGAATGTTTTGGTCAATATTCGCTCCCAGGATTGTTTTTGAGGGCAGGTGTCATTCACAGGCCTGTAATGAGTGTGAATATTTAGTGACCATTAGCACTGGGTTTAAAGCTGCTGTTGTGGTAAGCAGCCACTAGGCGGCAGCATTTCTCCATTCACAAATCTCGTTACTAGGGCAGCAGAGCCGTTCTGGAATCCCTGTTCCTAGGTTGTAAATTAAAATGGAATGTGCCAGGAGAAAACCCCATAAGTTTATGTTACATTATTTCTTGTTTGTTGTTTTAGTTTTTTTAATAGGGGCAATGATTAGAATATTGTTTGTCCTAGGTGTACACAATCTGGTTCATTTGTGCCTAACATATACATATATATATATTCATGCACAGATCCCCTTCCCATGTCAATTATTGCAGAGTGTTCCATAGACCTCCCTTGCTATATGGTCGGTCTTTTTGTTATGTGTATTTAATAGGTATTTGTACACGTATGGTAACCCTAATCTTAATTTTTCCATTCCCCCCACCTTTCCTTTTAGATAAGCCTAGTTTGTTTTCTAAGTGTGTGAGTGTCTTTCTCTGTGCAAATATGTTCATTTGTGTCAGTTGTTAGATAATGCCTGTAAGTGATATCATAGGATATGTCTTTTGCTTTCCGACTTACCTCATGTTCTGTGATTATCTCTAGGCTCAACTATGGTGCCTGAAAGAGCAGTGTTTCATTGTTTTCCATGGCTAATATTCCATTGTGTACATGGACCACTTCTTCTTTTTCAACTGATATGGTGATGGACATTTTGGTTGCTTCCGTGTCTTGGCTATTGTGAAAATTCCTGCAGTGCAGCTGTTGAAGCCTGTGCCTTCTCGACTCTGGACTTGTCAGGTGAGAGTCTCAGCGGTGGGCCTGCTGAAAGGAATGGTGGCTCAATTTTTACTTTTAAACACAGCTCCTTTCTATTCTCATTATTGGCTGTCACCACTTTACATCTCACCAGCAGCTACAGGGTACACAGTTCTCTAAAACACCTTCAGCATTTAATGTTTGTAGACTTGCAGCTGATGGTAGTTGACATGTGTGAGTTGGAATCATTTTGGAGGTTAGATTTGCATGAGTCTAATAATTACTGATGTTGAGCTTTTATCCATTTTCCTCTTTTTTGAAAATGAGTGAGTAAAACTTACCCCTCCATCCAATCTCCTTGAAAAATTTAACACTTTTGAATTTTTTTGGCCATTCCCTACCTCCGCACAATTTTTTAGGGCAGGTGTCCTTTACAGCCCTGAATCCTTGTGAATGTTAAGTGACCATTAGCTGTGGGTTCAAAGCCGCTCTTGTGGGAAACGGCCACAAGGCGGCAGCATTTCTACATTTCCAACTCTGGGATTTTGGACCACAGAGCTTTCGTGGCAATCGTGGTAGTAAGCTGCGAATTAGAGTGCAATGTGCCAGTGCAAACCCCCAAGAGCTTATATCTCCTAAATTGTTGTTTGCTTTTTAAATTTAATTATCAGAGGAAATTTGATCAAAATGTAGATTCTCCGAGGTGTACAGTTTCTGGTTCATCCTATCAATGTATCTGTCTATATGCCTCTTTGGATCCATTCCCGTGTATGTTATTATAGAGTGTTGAGTAGACCTCTCTTTGTATTCCTTAGGTATTTTGTGATTATATATTTCCTATGTATTAGTATATGTCTGTTAACCCCCATATCCTAATTCATACATTCCTTACACCTTTCCATTTGGTTAAACATAATTTGGTTTTCTGAATCTATGCGTGTCCTTCTCTTGGAAATTATTTCATGGGTATCAATTCTTAGGTAACACCTATAAGTTATGTCATAGGATGTCTGTCTTACGGTTTCTTTCTTACTTCCAGTGTGGTGATTATCGCTAGGTCCTTCTATGGTGGTGCCAACGGCACTGTTCCATGCTTTTTCATGGCTAAGATTCCATTGTGTACATGGACGACTTCTTCTTGGTGCATTTTTCTGTTGATGCACATTTTGGTTTCTTCCAGGTTTGGCTATGGTACACCTTGCTGCAGTGCAGGATTGCCAGCCTGTGTGTTTTTGATTCTGGTCTACTCAGGTGATAGGCCCATGAGTGGGCCTACCAGATCACATGGTAGCTCCATTTTTACCCTTAAACGCACCTCCATTCTGTTCTCACGACTGGCTCTTACCAGGTTGGAACCCACCAGCAGCTAAAGGGTACGCAGTTCTCTAAAACCCCTTCAGCATTTATTTTTTGTAGACTTTTTTTGCTGATGATCATTCTGACGGCTGTCAGGTGAACGTTTGTGTACACTGGATTTGCATGGCTTTATTGATTCCTGATGTTCAGCCTTTTTCCATTCCCGTTGTTTTAAGAAAAAAGAAAGAGTGGGAGGGAGACGCAAAAGGGAGGGGATATGGAAACATGTATATGTATAACTGATTAAATTTGTTATAAAGCAAAAAATTAAAAAAAATAAAAATAAAAAATAAAAAAATAAAAAAAATTAAAAAAAAAGAAATAAGAGAGAAGGTCCTTCAGGGAGATAAAAAAAATTGCCTTAGCTATTCATGTATTTTGACTTACATGAACTTTGGATTCAGATTATCAAATTTGCTGAAGAATTCATTTTGTAATTTTATTGGAACTTATTAAATATGTAGCTTAACGTAAGGAGATATTTTTATTAAAATGTGCCCTTTCTTCCTTGAAAATAATTTTTATTTATTCAGATTTTCTTATTATGCCCTTCACAAAATTTCAGAATTTCTCTATAAAAATCTAACATTGAAAAAATTAATTTCTTGACATGTTATAATATTTGTGGGCTTCCCTGGTGGCGCCGTGGTTGAGAGTCCGCCTGCTGATGCAGGGGACGCGGGTTCATGCCCCGGTCCAGGAAGATCCCACATGCCGTGGAGCATCTGGGCCCGTGAGCCATGGCCACTGTGCCTGCGCATCAGGAGCCTGTGCTCCGCGGAGGGAGAGGCCACAACAGTGAGAGGCCCGTGTACCGCAAAAAAAAAGTATTTATTATATTTGCTGCTCTTGAGATTGACTTGGTATAAAAAAAATTGGTAAAAGAAATACTTTTGAGTTGTTATGCTGACTTTTTATCTTACCGGAAATTTCTGCTGAATTATCTTATTCATAGTTTTTCCATTCCTTGCCTTGATTTTGATAAGATTATCATATCATTTGCAAATAATGACAAACTTTCTCTTCCTTTCAGAAGTGGGCAATGTGGTTAACATTTTAAATTTCCAAACCACAACAGATTGACTGATGTGCAGTCTATCTGACACATTCTCTAATTCTTACACTGCTTATTCTTTTCTTATTCTATTGACTAGGACTTATAGAACAATGTGCAATAGTTGTGGTCTCCAAACTTTAACTTTAAAGTTTTATCATTAAATATATTTGCTAAAGGATCTTTAAAAAATCCTTCTCTCGTTAGGTTAAGGAATTTCCTTATTTTACTAATTTACTAAGCAGTTTTTTTTCATAGATGCCTTTTCTATAGCCATTGAAATCACCATTGAAACATGTATTAATGTGATAACATTAACAGTACCTAGATTTTTTTGCTACTCATCATGACTTTATTTCTGGAATATGTACTACTTTATCATTATTAACAAATTTTGCGTTCAATTTACTTATAATTTATTTAGAAAGTTGGGATCTATTTTATGTGTGTGTATATGTATGTATGTAATTAAAAGTGGTACCTAACTCTGTTCATTTAAACACTTCCATTTAATTTTACCACTTTTGTTTATTAAGTACCTGAGAAGTAAACTATCATTTCTTCATGGGGAACCTCTCTGAACTCCAGCCTAAATTAGAGCCCTTTGTTAGCCCTCTCACTGTACCCTGTATTATAACTACGTAGTTATCTATGAAGTGGATTATTGACCGAGTCACCCACTAGGCTTTAAGTTCCATAAGGTCCGGGGATTTTATCTGTTTAACTCACTGCTGTAATCCTGGGACCTAACTTGCAATTAGTACATAGTAGACACTTTAAAAATTATCTGTAGAATGAACACATGATTAAATAAATAGTAGTTTGAAAGCTGAAAAAAAAGAAAAAAGAAAGAAAGAAAAAGAAACAGAAGACAAATGTGCATAAATTATGCCTCTTGAAACTGTCGGTTTGAAATATGGATGCCTTTGAATTTTTTTGGTCGATATACGACCCCAGGATTTGTTTTCAGTGCAGGTGTGATTTACAGGCCTGCAATTATTTTGAATATCAACTGACCATTAACGCTGGGATTAAAGCTGCTGTCGTGTGAAACGCCCACAAGGTGGCAGCTGTTCTACTTTACCAAATCTGGTTACTAGGGCAACAGAGCCTCAATGGAAGTTGTGTTCTAGGTTGTAATTTAGAATGGCGTGTGCCAGGGAAAAGCCCCTTAAGTATATGTCTCACTACTTCTTGTTCGTTTATTTAATTTAATTTTTATTTTTATCACAGCAAGTTTGATTACAAAGTTTGGCTTGTTCTAGGTGTGCAAGATGTGGTTCTTTTACACATAAACATATGTCTATTCTTCCTGGAATCCTTTTCCCATGTACGTTATGACAGGATGTTGAGTAGTCTTCTCTTGGTATTCCGTAGGTCTTTGGTGATGATATATTTCACCTGTGTTTGTATATGTCTGTTAACCCCAATATCCTAATGTATCCAATCCTCACAAATTTCCATTGGTGAACCATAAGTTTGTTGAATGAATCAGTGGTTGCCCTTCTCTGTGGAAATATCTTCACTGGTATCCATTTATAGGTAATACCTAAAAGTGATATCATACGATATGTGTCTTTCTCTTTCTGACATACTACACGTTGTGTGATTGCCTCTAGACTCATCTACAGTGCTGCAAATGACATCGTGTCCTTTTTTTCCTTGTCCAATACTCCGTCTGTACATGTACCAGTTTTCTTTGTCCACTCATATGTTGATGGACTTTTTGGTTGCTTCCATGACTTGGCAATTGTAATGCTGCGGCAATGCACATTCGCCTCCCTGTGTCTTTCCAATTCTGTCTTCTTAGGTTATAGGCCCAGGAGTGGGCCTGCTGGATCATATGGTAGAAAAATATTTACGTAGTAAAAGCACCTCCATTCTGTTCTCGTTAGTGGCTCTTACCAGGTCACATCCCACTTAAAGTTGAGGGTATGCACTTCTGCACAACACCTTCAGCATTTATTGTTTGTAGTTTTTTTTTTGCTGAAGTTTATTCTGACAAGTGTGAGCTGCTATATGTTTGTGGTTGGATTTGCATTCGTCTCATAATCCATTGAAATTGAGCTTTCTGGCATGTCCTTTTTTTATTCAAACTGTGAGTAGAGCTTACCTCTTCCAATTGTTTTCGTGAAGTATGTGTGACATTTAGAAATATTTTGGCCATTACCTCCCTAATGACATTCTGAGGGCAGGTTTCATTTACAGCCCTCCAGTACTGGTGCATATGAAGTGACCCTTAGCACAGTTTTTAAAGCTGCTGTTGCAGGTCACTGCCAGAGGGTGGCAGCATTTCTGCTTTTCACAAGCTTTTAACTAGGGAAACAGACTACCTTGCAGTGGTATTTCTCGGTTATAAATTAGAGTGGAATGTGCCTGGATAAACCCCCAAAGGTGATGTGTTTTTTTTTTTTACTTTTGTTTGTTTTCTAGATTGAGTTTATATTTTTTTATTGGAGTCATATTCCATTGTGTACATGGACCACTTCTTCTTTGTGCATTCCTCTGTTGATGGACATTTTCGTAGCTTCCAAGTTTTGGCTATGATAAATATTGCTGGAGGGCAGGATTGCCAGGCTGTTTTTTTCTTGTTTTGCAGTACGTAGGCCACTCACTGCCATGGCCACTCCGATTGCAGAGCACAGGCTCTGGACGCACAGGCCCAGCAGCCATAGCTCACGGGACCAGCCGCTCCACGGCATGTGTGATTTTCCCGAACCGGGGCATAAACCCGTGTCCCCTGCTTCGGCGGCGGACTCTCAACCACTGCGCCACCAGTGAAGTCCAGCCTGTGTCTTTTTGATTCTCATCCTCTCAGGCGATAGGGCCAGCAGTGGGCATGCTTGATTGAATGGTAGCTCAGTACTTACCTTTTCAATGCACCTCCTTTGTGTTTTCCTTACTGGCTCTTAGCATGTCCCACGTTGAACCAAGCCTAGGCATTTTTCCACAACCCCTTCAGCATTTATTGTTTGCAGAATTTTTGCTGATGGTCATTCTGACTGTTGTGAGCTGATAGGATTTTTGTAATTTGGATTTGCATGTCCTTAATTCTTTCTAAGGTTCATTTTTCCACACCTTTTAAAATTTCTGTTAATGAACAAATGAAAAAAACGTAGAATACAATTAACCTCTTGAAATTGTCTTCTTGAAAGGTTGCCCTCAAAATTGAATGTTTTGGTCAATATTCGCTCCCAGGATTGTTTTTGAGGGCAGGTGTCATTCACAGGCCTGTAATGAGTGTGAATATTTAGTGACCATTAGCACTGGGTTTAAAGCTGCTGTTGTGGTAAGCAGCCACTAGGCGGCAGCATTTCTCCATTCACAAATCTCGTTACTAGGGCAGCAGAGCCGTTCTGGAATCCCTGTTCCTAGGTTGTAAATTAAAATGGAATGTGCCAGGAGAAAGCCCCATAAGTTTATGTTACATTATTTCTTGTTTGTTGTTTTAGTTTTTTTAATAGGGGCAATGATTAGAATATTGTTTGTCCTAGGTGTACACAATCTGGTTCATTTGTGCCTAACATATATATATATATATATATATATATATTCATGCACAGATCCCCTTCCCATGTCAATTATTGCAGAGTGTTCCATAGACCTCCCTTGCTATATGGTCGGTCTTTTTGTTATGTGTATTTAATAGGTATTTGTACACGTATGGTAACCCTAATCTTAATTTTTCCATTCACCCCACCTTTCCTTTTAGATAAGCCTAGTTTGTTTTCTAAGTGTGTGAGTGTCTTTCTCTGTGCAAATATGTTCATTTGTGTCAGTTGTTAGATAATGCCTGTAAGTGATATCATAGGATATGTCTTTTGCTTTCCGACTTACCTCATGTTCTGTGATTATCTCTAGGCTCAACTATGGTGCCTGAAAGAGCAGTGTTTCATTGTTTTCCATGGCTAATATTCCATTGTGTACATGGACCACTTCTTCTTTTTCAACTGATATGGTGATGGACATTTTGGTTGCTTCCGTGTCTTGGCTATTGTGAAAATTCCTGCAGTGCAGCTGTTGAAGCCTGTGCCTTCTCGACTCTGGACTTGTCAGGTGAGAGTCTCAGCGGTGGGCCTGCTGAAAGGAATGGTGGCTCAAATTTTACTTTTAAACACAGCTCCTTTCTATTCTCATTATTGGCTGTCACCACTTTACATCTCACCAGCAGCTACAGGGTACACAGTTCTCTAAAACACCTTCAGCATTTAATGTTTGTAGACTTGCAGCTGATGGTAGTTGACATGTGTGAGTTGGAATCATTTTGGAGGTTAGATTTGCATGAGTGTAATAATTACTGATGTTGAGCTTTTATCCATTTTCCTCTTTTTTGAAAATGAGTGAGTAAAACTTACCCCTCCATCCAATCTCCTTGAAAAATTTAACACTTTTGAATTTTTTTGGCCATTCCCTACCTCCGCACAATTTTTTAGGGCAGGTGTCCTTTACAGCCCTGAATCCTTGTGAATGTTAAGTGACCATTAGCTGTGGGTTCAAAGCCGCTCTTGTGGGAAACGGCCACAAGGCGGCAGCATTTCTACATTTCCAACTCTGGGATTTTGGACCACAGAGCTTTCGTGGCAATCGTGGTAGTAAGCTGCGAATTAGAGTGCAATGTGCCAGTGCAAACCCCCAAGAGCTTATATCTCCTAAATTGTTGTTTGCTTTTTAAATTTAATTATCAGAGGAAATTTGATCAAAATGTAGATTCTCCTAGGTGTACAGTTTCTGGTTCATCCTATCAATGTATCTGTCTATATGCCTCTTTGGATCCATTCCCGTGTATGTTATTATAGAGTGTTGAGTAGACCTCTCTTTGTATTCCTTAGGTATTTTGTGATTATATATTTCCTATGTATTAGTATATGTCTGTTAACCCCCATATCCTAATTCATACATTCCTTACACCTTTCCATTTGGTTAAACATAATTTGGTTTCCTGAATCTATGCGTGTCCTTCTCTTGGAAATTATTTCATGGGTATCAATTCTTAGGTAACACCTATAAGTGATGTCATAGGATGTCTGTCTTACGGTTTCTTTCTTACTTCCAGTGTGGTGATTATCGCTAGGTCCTTCTATGGTGGTGCCAACGGCACTGTTCCATGCTTTTTCATGGCTAAGATTCCATTGTGTACATGGACGACTTCTTCTTGGTGCATTTTTCTGTTGATGCACATTTTGGTTTCTTCCAGGTTTGGCTATGGTACACCTTGCTGCAGTGCAGGATTGCCAGCCTGTGTGTTTTTGATTCTGGTCTACTCAGGTGATAGGCCCATGAGTGGGCCTACCAGATCACATGGTAGCTCCATTTTTACCCTTAAACGCACCTCCATTCTGTTCTCACGACTGGCTCTTACCAGGTTGCAACCCACCAGCAGCTAAAGGGTACGCAGTTCTCTAAAACCCCTTCAGCATTTATTTTTTGTAGACTTTTTTTGCTGATGATCATTCTGACGGCTGTCAGGTGAACGTTTGTGTACACTGGATTTGCATGGCTTTATTGATTCCTGATGTTCAGCCTTTTTCCATTCCCGTTGTTTTAAGAAAAAAGAAAGAGTGGGAGGGAGACGCAAAAGGGAGGGGATATGGAAACATGTATATGTATAACTGATTAAATTTGTTATAAAGCAAAAAATTAAAAAAAATAAAAATAAAAAATAAAAAAATAAAAAAAAATTAAAAAAAAGAAATAAGAGAGAAGGTCCTTCAGGGAGATAAAAAAAATTGCCTTAGCTATTCATGTATTTTGACTTACATGAACTTTGGATTCAGATTATCAAATTTGCTGAAGAATTCATTTTGTAATTTTATTGGAACTTATTAAATATGTAGCTTAACGTAAGGAGATATTTTTATTAAAATGTGCCCTTTCTTCCTTGAAAATAATCTTTATTTATTCAGATTTTCTTATTATGCCCTTCACAAAATTTCAGAATTTCTCTATAAAAATCTTACATTGAAAAAATTAATTTCTTGACATGTTATAATATTTGTGGGCTTCCCTGGTGGCGCCGTGGTTGAGAGTCCGCCTGCTGATGCAGGGGACGCGGGTTCATGCCCCGGTCCAGGAAGATCCCACATGCCGTGGAGCATCTGGGCCCATGAGCCATGGCCACTGTGCCTGCGCATCAGGAGCCTGTGCTCCGCGGAGGGAGAGGCCACAACAGTGAGAGGCCCGTGTACCGCAAAAAAAAAAGTATTTATTATATTTGCTGCTCTTGAGATTGACTTGGTATAAAAAAAATTGGTAAAAGAAATACTTTTGAGTTGTTATGCTGACTTTTTATCTTACCGGAAATTTCTGCTGAATTATCTTATTCATAGTTTTTCCATTCCTTGCCTTGATTTTGATAAGATTATCATATCATTTGCAAATAATGACAAACTTTCTCTTCCTTTCAGAAGTGGGCAATGTGGTTAACATTTTAAATTTCCAAACCACAACAGATTGACTGATGTGCAGTCTATCTGACACATTCTCTAATTCTTACACTGCTTATTCTTTTCTTATTCTATTGACTAGGACTTATAGAACAATGTGCAATAGTTGTGGTCTCCAAACTTTAACTTTAAAGTTTTATCATTAAATATATTTGCTAAAGGATCTTTAAAAAATCCTTCTCTCGTTAGGTTAAGGAATTTCCTTATTTTACTAATTTACTAAGCAGTTTTTTTTCATAGATGCCTTTTCTATAGCCATTGAAATCACCATTAAAACATGTATTAATGTGATAACATTAACAGTACCTAGATTTTTTTGCTACTCATCATGACTTTATTTCTGGAATATGTACTACTTTATCATTATTAACAAATTTTGCGTTCAATTTACTTATAATTTATTTAGAAAGTTGGGATCTATTTTATGTGTGTGTATATGTATGTATGTAATTAAAAGTGGTACCTAACTCTGTTCATTTAAACACTTCCATTTAATTTTACCACTTTTGTTTATTAAGTACCTGAGAAGTAAACTATCATTTCTTCATGGGGAACCTCTCTGAACTCCAGCCTAAATTAGAGCCCTTTGTTAGCCCTCTCACTGTACCCTGTATTATAACTACGTAGTTATCTATGAAGTGGATTATTGACCGAGTCACCCACTAGGCTTTAAGTTCCATAAGGTCCGGGGATTTTATCTGTTTAACTCACTGCTGTAATCCTGGGACCTAACTTGCAATTAGTACATAGTAGACACTTTAAAAATTATCTGTAGAATGAACACATGATTAAATAAATAGTAGTTTGAAAGCTGAAAAAAAAGAAAAAAGAAAGAAAGAAAAAGAAACAGAAGACAAATGTGCATAAATTATGCCTCTTGAAACTGTCGGTTTGAAATATGGATGCCTTTGAATTTTTTTGGTCGATATACGACCCCAGGATTTGTTTTCAGTGCAGGTGTGATTTACAGGCCTGCAATTATTTTGAATATCAACTGACCATTAACGCTGGGATTAAAGCTGCTGTCGTGTGAAACGCCCACAAGGTGGCAGCTGTTCTACTTTACCAAATCTGGTTACTAGGGCAACAGAGCCTCAATGGAAGTTGTGTTCTAGGTTGTAATTTAGAATGGCGTGTGCCAGGGAAAAGCCCCTTAAGTATATGTCTCACTACTTCTTGTTCGTTTATTTAATTTAATTTTTATTTTTATCACAGCAAGTTTGATTACAAAGTTTGGCTTGTTCTAGGTGTGCAAGATGTGGTTCTTTTACACATAAACATATGTCTATTCTTCCTGGAATCCTTTTCCCATGTACGTTATGACAGGATGTTGAGTAGTCTTCTCTTGGTATTCCGTAGGTCTTTGGTGATGATATATTTCACCTGTGTTTGTATATGTCTGTTAACCCCAATATCCTAATGTATCCAATCCTCACAAATTTCCATTGGTGAACCATAAGTTTGTTGAATGAATCAGTGGTTGCCCTTCTCTGTGGAAATATCTTCACTGGTATCCATTTATAGGTAATACCTAAAAGTGATATCATACGATATGTGTCTTTCTCTTTCTGACATACTACACGTTGTGTGATTGCCTCTAGACTCATCTACAGTGCTGCAAATGACATCGTGTCCTTTTTTTCCTTGTCCAATACTCCGTCTGTACATGTACCAGTTTTCTTTGTCCACTCATATGTTGATGGACTTTTTGGTTGCTTCCATGACTTGGCAATTGTAATGCTGCGGCAATGCACATTCGCCTCCCTGTGTCTTTCCAATTCTGTCTTCTTAGGTTATAGGCCCAGGAGTGGGCCTGCTGGATCATATGGTAGAAAAATATTTACGTAGTAAAAGCACCTCCATTCTGTTCTCGTTAGTGGCTCTTACCAGGTCACATCCCACTTAAAGTTGAGGGTATGCACTTCTGCACAACACCTTCAGCATTTATTGTTTGTAGTTTTTTTTTTGCTGAAGTTTATTCTGACAAGTGTGAGCTGCTATATGTTTGTGGTTGGATTTGCATTCGTCTCATAATCCATTGAAATTGAGCTTTCTGGCATGTCCTTTTTTTATTCAAACTGTGAGTAGAGCTTACCTCTTCCAATTGTTTTCGTGAAGTATGTGTGACATTTAGAAATATTTTGGCCATTACCTCCCTAATGACATTCTGAGGGCAGGTTTCATTTACAGCCCTCCAGTACTGGTGCATATGAAGTGACCCTTAGCACAGTTTTTAAAGCTGCTGTTGCAGGTCACTGCCAGAGGGTGGCAGCATTTCTGCTTTTCACAAGCTTTTAACTAGGGAAACAGACTACCTTGCAGTGGTATTTCTCGGTTATAAATTAGAGTGGAATGTGCCTGGATAAACCACCAAAGGTGATGTGTTTTTTTTTACTTTTGTTTGTTTTCTAGATTGAGTTTATATTTTTTTATTGGAGTCATATTCCATTGTGTACATGGACCACTTCTTCTTTGTGCATTCCTCTGTTGATGGACATTTTCGTAGCTTCCAAGTTTTGGCTATGATAAATATTGCTGGAGGGCAGGATTGCCAGGCTGTTTTTTTCTTGTTTTGCAGTACGTAGGCCACTCACTGCCATGGCCACTCCGATTGCAGAGCACAGGCTCTGGACGCACAGGCCCAGCAGCCATAGCTCACGGGACCAGCCGCTCCACGGCATGTGTGATTTTCCCGAACCGGGGCATAAACCCGTGTCCCCTGCTTCGGCGGCGGACTCTCAACCACTGCGCCACCAGTGAAGTCCAGCCTGTGTCTTTTTGATTCTCATCCTCTCAGGCGATAGGGCCAGCAGTGGGCATGCTTGATTGAATGGTAGCTCAGTACTTACCTTTTCAATGCACCTCCTTTGTGTTTTCCTTACTGGCTCTTAGCATGTCCCACGTTGAACCAAGCCTAGGCATTTTTCCACAACCCCTTCAGCATTTATTGTTTGCAGAATTTTTGCTGATGGTCATTCTGACTGTAGTGAGCTGATAGGATTTTTGTAATTTGGATTTGCATGTCCTTAATTCTTTCTAAGGTTCATTTTTCCACACCTTTTAAAATTTCTGTTAACGAACAAATGAAAAAAACGTAGAATACAATTAACCTCTTGAAATTGTCTTCTTGAAAGGTTGCCCTCAAAATTGAATGTTTTGGTCAATATTCGCTCCCAGGATTGTTTTTGAGGGCAGGTGTCATTCACAGGCCTGTAATGAGTGTGAATATTTAGTGACCATTAGCACTGGGTTTAAAGCTGCTGTTGTGGTAAGCAGCCACTAGGCGGCAGCATTTCTCCATTCACAAATCTCGTTACTAGGGCAGCAGAGCCGTTCTGGAATCCCTGTTCCTAGGTTGTAAATTAAAATGGAATGTGCCAGGAGAAAACCCCATAAGTTTATGTTACATTATTTCTTGTTTGTTGTTTTAGTTTTTTTAATAGGGGCAATGATTAGAATATTGTTTGTCCTAGGTGTACACAATCTGGTTCATTTGTGCCTAACATATATATATATATATATATATATATATATATATATATATATATATATATATATATATATATATTCATGCACAGATCCCCTTCCCATGTCAATTATTGCAGAGTGTTCCATAGACCTCCCTTGCTATATGGTCGGTCTTTTTGTTATGTGTATTTAATAGGTATTTGTACACGTATGGTAACCCTAATCTTAATTTTTCCATTCCCCCCACCTTTCCTTTTAGATAAGCCTAGTTTGTTTTCTAAGTGTGTGAGTGTCTTTCTCTGTGCAAATATGTTCATTTGTGTCAGTTGTTAGATAATGCCTGTAAGTGATATCATAGGATATGTCTTTTGCTTTCCGACTTACCTCATGTTCTGTGATTATCTCTAGGCTCAACTATGGTGCCTGAAAGAGCAGTGTTTCATTGTTTTCCATGGCTAATATTCCATTGTGTACATGGACCACTTCTTCTTTTTCAACTGATATGGTGATGGACATTTTGGTTGCTTCCGTGTCTTGGCTATTGTGAAAATTCCTGCAGTGCAGCTGTTGAAGCCTGTGCCTTCTCGACTCTGGACTTGTCAGGTGAGAGTCTCAGCGGTGGGCCTGCTGAAAGGAATGGTGGCTCAATTTTTACTTTTAAACACAGCTCCTTTCTATTCTCATTATTGGCTGTCACCACTTTACATCTCACCAGCAGCTACAGGGTACACAGTTCTCTAAAACACCTTCAGCATTTAATGTTTGTAGACTTGCAGCTGATGGTAGTTGACATGTGTGAGTTGGAATCATTTTGGAGGTTAGATTTGCATGAGTCTAATAATTACTGATGTTGAGCTTTTATCCATTTTCCTCTTTTTTGAAAATGAGTGAGTAAAACTTACCCCTCCATCCAATCTCCTTGAAAAATTTAACACTTTTGAATTTTTTTGGCCATTCCCTACCTCCGCACAATTTTTTAGGGCAGGTGTCCTTTACAGCCCTGAATCCTTGTGAATGTTAAGTGACCATTAGCTGTGGGTTCAAAGCCGCTCTTGTGGGAAACGGCCACAAGGCGGCAGCATTTCTACATTTCCAACTCTGGGATTTTGGACCACAGAGCTTTCGTGGCAATCGTGGTAGTAAGCTGCGAATTAGAGTGCAATGTGCCAGTGCAAACCCCCAAGAGCTTATATCTCCTAAATTGTTGTTTGCTTTTTAAATTTAATTATCAGAGGAAATTTGATCAAAATGTAGATTCTCCGAGGTGTACAGTTTCTGGTTCATCCTATCAATGTATCTGTCTATATGCCTCTTTGGATCCATTCCCGTGTATGTTATTATAGAGTGTTGAGTAGACCTCTCTTTGTATTCCTTAGGTATTTTGTGATTATATATTTCCTATGTATTAGTATATGTCTGTTAACCCCCATATCCTAATTCATACATTCCTTACACCTTTCCATTTGGTTAAACATAATTTGGTTTTCTGAATCTATGCGTGTCCTTCTCTTGGAAATTATTTCATGGGTATCAATTCTTAGGTAACACCTATAAGTTATGTCATAGGATGTCTGTCTTACGGTTTCTTTCTTACTTCCAGTGTGGTGATTATCGCTAGGTCCTTCTATGGTGGTGCCAACGGCACTGTTCCATGCTTTTTCATGGCTAAGATTCCATTGTGTACATGGACGACTTCTTCTTGGTGCATTTTTCTGTTGATGCACATTTTGGTTTCTTCCAGGTTTGGCTATGGTACACCTTGCTGCAGTGCAGGATTGCCAGCCTGTGTGTTTTTGATTCTGGTCTACTCAGGTGATAGGCCCATGAGTGGGCCTACCAGATCACATGGTAGCTCCATTTTTACCCTTAAACGCACCTCCATTCTGTTCTCACGACTGGCTCTTACCAGGTTGGAACCCACCAGCAGCTAAAGGGTACGCAGTTCTCTAAAACCCCTTCAGCATTTATTTTTTGTAGACTTTTTTTGCTGATGATCATTCTGACGGCTGTCAGGTGAACGTTTGTGTACACTGGATTTGCATGGCTTTATTGATTCCTGATGTTCAGCCTTTTTCCATTCCCGTTGTTTTAAGAAAAAAGAAAGAGTGGGAGGGAGACGCAAAAGGGAGGGGATATGGAAACATGTATATGTATAACTGATTAAATTTGTTATAAAGCAAAAAATTAAAAAAAATAAAAATAAAAAATAAAAAAATAAAAAAAATTAAAAAAAAAGAAATAAGAGAGAAGGTCCTTCAGGGAGATAAAAAAAATTGCCTTAGCTATTCATGTATTTTGACTTACATGAACTTTGGATTCAGATTATCAAATTTGCTGAAGAATTCATTTTGTAATTTTATTGGAACTTATTAAATATGTAGCTTAACGTAAGGAGATATTTTTATTAAAATGTGCCCTTTCTTCCTTGAAAATAATTTTTATTTATTCAGATTTTCTTATTATGCCCTTCACAAAATTTCAGAATTTCTCTATAAAAATCTAACATTGAAAAAATTAATTTCTTGACATGTTATAATATTTGTGGGCTTCCCTGGTGGCGCCGTGGTTGAGAGTCCGCCTGCTGATGCAGGGGACGCGGGTTCATGCCCCGGTCCAGGAAGATCCCACATGCCGTGGAGCATCTGGGCCCGTGAGCCATGGCCACTGTGCCTGCGCATCAGGAGCCTGTGCTCCGCGGAGGGAGAGGCCACAACAGTGAGAGGCCCGTGTACCGCAAAAAAAAAGTATTTATTATATTTGCTGCTCTTGAGATTGACTTGGTATAAAAAAATTGGTAAAAGAAATACTTTTGAGTTGTTATGCTGACTTTTTATCTTACCGGAAATTTCTGCTGAATTATCTTATTCATAGTTTTTCCATTCCTTGCCTTGATTTTGATAAGATTATCATATCATTTGCAAATAATGACAAACTTTCTCTTCCTTTCAGAAGTGGGCAATGTGGTTAACATTTTAAATTTCCAAACCACAACAGATTGACTGATGTGCAGTCTATCTGACACATTCTCTAATTCTTACACTGCTTATTCTTTTCTTATTCTATTGACTAGGACTTATAGAACAATGTGCAATAGTTGTGGTCTCCAAACTTTAACTTTAAAGTTTTATCATTAAATATATTTGCTAAAGGATCTTTAAAAAATCCTTCTCTCGTTAGGTTAAGGAATTTCCTTATTTTACTAATTTACTAAGCAGTTTTTTTTCATAGATGCCTTTTCTATAGCCATTGAAATCACCATTAAAACATGTATTAATGTGATAACATTAACAGTACCTAGATTTTTTTGCTACTCATCATGACTTTATTTCTGGAATATGTACTACTTTATCATTATTAACAAATTTTGCGTTCAATTTACTTATAATTTATTTAGAAAGTTGGGATCTATTTTATGTGTGTGTATATGTATGTATGTAATTAAAAGTGGTACCTAACTCTGTTCATTTAAACACTTCCATTTAATTTTACCACTTTTGTTTATTAAGTACCTGAGAAGTAAACTATCATTTCTTCATGGGGAACCTCTCTGAACTCCAGCCTAAATTAGAGCCCTTTGTTAGCCCTCTCACTGTACCCTGTATTATAACTACGTAGTTATCTATGAAGTGGATTATTGACCGAGTCACCCACTAGGCTTTAAGTTCCATAAGGTCCGGGGATTTTATCTGTTTAACTCACTGCTGTAATCCTGGGACCTAACTTGCAATTAGTACATAGTAGACACTTTAAAAATTATCTGTAGAATGAACACATGATTAAATAAATAGTAGTTTGAAAGCTGAAAAAAAAGAAAAAAGAAAGAAAGAAAAAGAAACAGAAGACAAATGTGCATAAATTATGCCTCTTGAAACTGTCGGTTTGAAATATGGATGCCTTTGAATTTTTTTGGTCGATATACGACCCCAGGATTTGTTTTCAGTGCAGGTGTGATTTACAGGCCTGCAATTATTTTGAATATCAACTGACCATTAACGCTGGGATTAAAGCTGCTGTCGTGTGAAACGCCCACAAGGTGGCAGCTGTTCTACTTTACCAAATCTGGTTACTAGGGCAACAGAGCCTCAATGGAAGTTGTGTTCTAGGTTGTAATTTAGAATGGCGTGTGCCAGGGAAAAGCCCCTTAAGTATATGTCTCACTACTTCTTGTTCGTTTATTTAATTTAATTTTTATTTTTATCACAGCAAGTTTGATTACAAAGTTTGGCTTGTTCTAGGTGTGCAAGATGTGGTTCTTTTACACATAAACATATGTCTATTCTTCCTGGAATCCTTTTCCCATGTACGTTATGACAGGATGTTGAGTAGTCTTCTCTTGGTATTCCGTAGGTCTTTGGTGATGATATATTTCACCTGTGTTTGTATATGTCTGTTAACCCCAATATCCTAATGTATCCAATCCTCACAAATTTCCATTGGTGAACCATAAGTTTGTTGAATGAATCAGTGGTTGCCCTTCTCTGTGGAAATATCTTCACTGGTATCCATTTATAGGTAATACCTAAAAGTGATATCATACGATATGTGTCTTTCTCTTTCTGACATACTACACGTTGTGTGATTGCCTCTAGACTCATCTACAGTGCTGCAAATGACATCGTGTCCTTTTTTTCCTTGTCCAATACTCCGTCTGTACATGTACCAGTTTTCTTTGTCCACTCATATGTTGATGGACTTTTTGGTTGCTTCCATGACTTGGCAATTGTAATGCTGCGGCAATGCACATTCGCCTCCCTGTGTCTTTCCAATTCTGTCTTCTTAGGTTATAGGCCCAGGAGTGGGCCTGCTGGATCATATGGTAGAAAAATATTTACGTAGTAAAAGCACCTCCATTCTGTTCTCGTTAGTGGCTCTTACCAGGTCACATCCCACTTAAAGTTGAGGGTATGCACTTCTGCACAACACCTTCAGCATTTATTGTTTGTAGTTTTTTTTTTTTGCTGAAGTTTATTCTGACAAGTGTGAGCTGCTATATGTTTGTGGTTGGATTTGCATTCGTCTCATAATCCATTGAAATTGAGCTTTCTGGCATGTCCTTTTTTTATTCAAACTGTGAGTAGAGCTTACCTCTTCCAATTGTTTTCGTGAAGTATGTGTGACATTTAGAAATATTTTGGCCATTACCTCCCTAATGACATTCTGAGGGCAGGTTTCATTTACAGCCCTCCAGTACTGGTGCATATGAAGTGACCCTTAGCACAGTTTTTAAAGCTGCTGTTGCAGGTCACTGCCAGAGGGTGGCAGCATTTCTGCTTTTCACAAGCTTTTAACTAGGGAAACAGACTACCTTGCAGTGGTATTTTTCGGTTATAAATTAGAGTGGAATGTGCCTGGATAAACCCCCAAAGGTGATGTGTTTTTTTTTTTACTTTTGTTTGTTTTCTAGATTGAGTTTATATTTTTTTATTGGAGTCATATTCCATTGTGTACATGGACCACTTCTTCTTTGTGCATTCCTCTGTTGATGGACATTTTCGTAGCTTCCAAGTTTTGGCTATGATAAATATTGCTGGAGGGCAGGATTGCCAGGCTATTTTTTTCTTGTTTTGCAGTACGTAGGCCACTCACTGCCATGGCCACTCCGATTGCAGAGCACAGGCTCTGGACGCACAGGCCCAGCAGCCATAGCTCACGGGACCAGCCGCTCCACGGCATGTGTGATTTTCCCGAACCGGGGCATAAACCCGTGTCCCCTGCTTCGGCGGCGGACTCTCAACCACTGCGCCACCAGTGAAGTCCAGCCTGTGTCTTTTTGATTCTCATCCTCTCAGGCGATAGGGCCAGCAGTGGGCATGCTTGATTGAATGGTAGCTCAGTACTTACCTTTTCAATGCACCTCCTTTGTGTTTTCCTTACTGGCTCTTAGCATGTCCCACGTTGAACCAAGCCTAGGCATTTTTCCACAACCCCTTCAGCATTTATTGTTTGCAGAATTTTTGCTGATGGTCATTCTGACTGTTGTGAGCTGATAGGATTTTTGTAATTTGGATTTGCATGTCCTTAATTCTTTCTAAGGTTCATTTTTCCACACCTTTTAAAATTTCTGTTAACGAACAAATGAAAAAAACGTAGAATACAATTAACCTCTTGAAATTGTCTTCTTGAAAGGTTGCCCTCAAAATTGAATGTTTTGGTCAATATTCGCTCCCAGGATTGTTTTTGAGGGCAGGTGTCATTCACAGGCCTGTAATGAGTGTGAATATTTAGTGACCATTAGCACTGGGTTGAAAGCTGCTGTTGTGGTAAGCAGCCACTAGGCGGCAGCATTTCTCCATTCACAAATCTCGTTACTAGGGCAGCAGAGCCGTTCTGGAATCCCTGTTCCTAGGTTGTAAATTAAAATGGAATGTGCCAGGAGAAAACCCCATAAGTTTATGTTACATTATTTCTTGTTTGTTGTTTTAGTTTTTTTAATAGGGGCAATGATTAGAATATTGTTTGTCCTAGGTGTACATAATCTGGTTCATTTGTGCCTAACATATATATATATATATATATATATATATATATATATATATATATATATATATATATATATATTCATGCACAGATCCCCTTCCCATGTCAATTATTGCAGAGTGTTCCATAGACCTCCCTTGCTATATGGTCGGTCTTTTTGTTATGTGTATTTAATAGGTATTTGTACACGTATGGTAACCCTAATCTTAATTTTTCCATTCCCCCCACCTTTCCTTTTAGATAAGCCTAGTTTGTTTTCTAAGTGTGTGAGTGTCTTTCTCTGTGCAAATATGTTCATTTGTGTCAGTTGTTAGATAATGCCTGTAAGTGATATCATAGGATATGTCTTTTGCTTTCCGACTTACCTCATGTTCTGTGATTATCTCTAGGCTCAACTATGGTGCCTGAAAGAGCAGTGTTTCATTGTTTTCCATGGCTAATATTCCATTGTGTACATGGACCACTTCTTCTTTTTCAACTGATATGGTGATGGACATTTTGGTTGCTTCCGTGTCTTGGCTATTGTGAAAATTCCTGCAGTGCAGCTGTTGAAGCCTGTGCCTTCTCGACTCTGGACTTGTCAGGTGAGAGTCTCAGCGGTGGGCCTGCTGAAAGGAATGGTGGCTCAATTTTTACTTTTAAACACAGCTCCTTTCTATTCTCATTATTGGCTGTCACCACTTTACATCTCACCAGCAGCTACAGGGTACACAGTTCTCTAAAACACCTTCAGCATTTAATGTTTGTAGACTTGCAGCTGATGGTAGTTGACATGTGTGAGTTGGAATCATTTTGGAGGTTAGATTTGCATGAGTCTAATAATTACTGATGTTGAGCTTTTATCCATTTTCCTCTTTTTTGAAAATGAGTGAGTAAAACTTACCCCTCCATCCAATCTCCTTGAAAAATTTAACACTTTTGAATTTTTTTGGCCATTCCCTACCTCCGCACAATTTTTTAGGGCAGGTGTCCTTTACAGCCCTGAATCCTTGTGAATGTTAAGTGACCATTAGCTGTGGGTTCAAAGCCGCTCTTGTGGGAAACGGCCACAAGGCGGCAGCATTTCTACATTTCCAACTCTGGGATTTTGGACCACAGAGCTTTCGTGGCAATCGTGGTAGTAAGCTGCGAATTAGAGTGCAATGTGCCAGTGCAAACCCCCAAGAGCTTATATCTCCTAAATTGTTGTTTGCTTTTTAAATTTAATTATCAGAGGAAATTTGATCAAAATGTAGATTCTCCGAGGTGTACAGTTTCTGGTTCATCCTATCAATGTATCTGTCTATATGCCTCTTTGGATCCATTCCCGTGTATGTTATTATAGAGTGTTGAGTAGACCTCTCTTTGTATTCCTTAGGTATTTTGTGATTATATATTTCCTATGTATTAGTATATGTCTGTTAACCCCCATATCCTAATTCATACATTCCTTACACCTTTCCATTTGGTTAAACATAATTTGGTTTTCTGAATCTATGCGTGTCCTTCTCTTGGAAATTATTTCATGGGTATCAATTCTTAGGTAACACCTATAAGTTATGTCATAGGATGTCTGTCTTACGGTTTCTTTCTTACTTCCAGTGTGGTGATTATCGCTAGGTCCTTCTATGGTGGTGCCAACGGCACTGTTCCATGCTTTTTCATGGCTAAGATTCCATTGTGTACATGGACGACTTCTTCTTGGTGCATTTTTCTGTTGATGCACATTTTGGTTTCTTCCAGGTTTGGCTATGGTACACCTTGCTGCAGTGCAGGATTGCCAGCCTGTGTGTTTTTGATTCTGGTCTACTCAGGTGATAGGCCCATGAGTGGGCCTACCAGATCACATGGTAGCTCCATTTTTACCCTTAAACGCACCTCCATTCTGTTCTCACGACTGGCTCTTACCAGGTTGGAACCCACCAGCAGCTAAAGGGTACGCAGTTCTCTAAAACCCCTTCAGCATTTATTTTTTGTAGACTTTTTTTGCTGATGATCATTCTGACGGCTGTCAGGTGAACGTTTGTGTACACTGGATTTGCATGGCTTTATTGATTCCTGATGTTCAGCCTTTTTCCATTCCCGTTGTTTTAAGAAAAAAGAAAGAGTGGGAGGGAGACGCAAAAGGGAGGGGATATGGAAACATGTATATGTATAACTGATTAAATTTGTTATAAAGCAAAAAATTAAAAAAAATAAAAATAAAAAATAAAAAAATAAAAAAAAATAAAAAAAAAGAAATAAGAGAGAAGGTCCTTCAGGGAGATAAAAAAAATTGCCTTAGCTATTCATGTATTTTGACTTACATGAACTTTGGATTCAGATTATCAAATTTGCTGAAGAATTCATTTTGTAATTTTATTGGAACTTATTAAATATGTAGCTTAACGTAAGGAGATATTTTTATTAAAATGTGCCCTTTCTTCCTTGAAAATAATTTTTATTTATTCAGATTTTCTTATTATGCCCTTCACAAAATTTCAGAATTTCTCTATAAAAATCTAACATTGAAAAAATTAATTTCTTGACATGTTATAATATTTGTGGGCTTCCCTGGTGGCGCCGTGGTTGAGAGTCCGCCTGCTGATGCAGGGGACGCGGGTTCATGCCCCGGTCCAGGAAGATCCCACATGCCGTGGAGCATCTGGGCCCGTGAGCCATGGCCACTGTGCCTGCGCATCAGGAGCCTGTGCTCCGCGGAGGGAGAGGCCACAACAGTGAGAGGCCCGTGTACCGCAAAAAAAAAGTATTTATTATATTTGCTGCTCTTGAGATTGACTTGGTATAAAAAAAATTGGTAAAAGAAATACTTTTGAGTTGTTATGCTGACTTTTTATCTTACCGGAAATTTCTGCTGAATTATCTTATTCATAGTTTTTCCATTCCTTGCCTTGATTTTGATAAGATTATCATATCATTTGCAAATAATGACAAACTTTCTCTTCCTTTCAGAAGTGGGCAATGTGGTTAACATTTTAAATTTCCAAACCACAACAGATTGACTGATGTGCAGTCTATCTGACACATTCTCTAATTCTTACACTGCTTATTCTTTTCTTATTCTATTGACTAGGACTTATAGAACAATGTGCAATAGTTGTGGTCTCCAAACTTTAACTTTAAAGTTTTATCATTAAATATATTTGCTAAAGGATCTTTAAAAAATCCTTCTCTCGTTAGGTTAAGGAATTTCCTTATTTTACTAATTTACTAAGCAGTTTTTTTTCATAGATGCCTTTTCTATAGCCATTGAAATCACCATTAAAACATGTATTAATGTGATAACATTAACAGTACCTAGATTTTTTTGCTACTCATCATGACTTTATTTCTGGAATATGTACTACTTTATCATTATTAACAAATTTTGCGTTCAATTTACTTATAATTTATTTAGAAAGTTGGGATCTATTTTATGTGTGTGTATATGTATGTATGTAATTAAAAGTGGTACCTAACTCTGTTCATTTAAACACTTCCATTTAATTTTACCACTTTTGTTTATTAAGTACCTGAGAAGTAAACTATCATTTCTTCATGGGGAACCTCTCTGAACTCCAGCCTAAATTAGAGCCCTTTGTTAGCCCTCTCACTGTACCCTGTATTATAACTACGTAGTTATCTATGAAGTGGATTATTGACCGAGTCACCCACTAGGCTTTAAGTTCCATAAGGTCCGGGGATTTTATCTGTTTAACTCACTGCTGTAATCCTGGGACCTAACTTGCAATTAGTACATAGTAGACACTTTAAAAATTATCTGTAGAATGAACACATGATTAAATAAATAGTAGTTTGAAAGCTGAAAAAAAAGAAAAAAGAAAGAAAGAAAAAGAAACAGAAGACAAATGTGCATAAATTATGCCTCTTGAAACTGTCGGTTTGAAATATGGATGCCTTTGAATTTTTTTGGTCGATATACGACCCCAGGATTTGTTTTCAGTGCAGGTGTGATTTACAGGCCTGCAATTATTTTGAATATCAACTGACCATTAACGCTGGGATTAAAGCTGCTGTCGTGTGAAACGCCCACAAGGTGGCAGCTGTTCTACTTTACCAAATCTGGTTACTAGGGCAACAGAGCCTCAATGGAAGTTGTGTTCTAGGTTGTAATTTAGAATGGCGTGTGCCAGGGAAAAGCCCCTTAAGTATATGTCTCACTACTTCTTGTTCGTTTATTTAATTTAATTTTTATTTTTATCACAGCAAGTTTGATTACAAAGTTTGGCTTGTTCTAGGTGTGCAAGATGTGGTTCTTTTACACATAAACATATGTCTATTCTTCCTGGAATCCTTTTCCCATGTACGTTATGACAGGATGTTGAGTAGTCTTCTCTTGGTATTCCGTAGGTCTTTGGTGATGATATATTTCACCTGTGTTTGTATATGTCTGTTAACCCCAATATCCTAATGTATCCAATCCTCACAAATTTCCATTGGTGAACCATAAGTTTGTTGAATGAATCAGTGGTTGCCCTTCTCTGTGGAAATATCTTCACTGGTATCCATTTATAGGTAATACCTAAAAGTGATATCATACGATATGTGTCTTTCTCTTTCTGACATACTACACGTTGTGTGATTGCCTCTAGACTCATCTACAGTGCTGCAAATGACATCGTGTCCTTTTTTTCCTTGTCCAATACTCCGTCTGTACATGTACCAGTTTTCTTTGTCCACTCATATGTTGATGGACTTTTTGGTTGCTTCCATGACTTGGCAATTGTAATGCTGCGGCAATGCACATTCGCCTCCCTGTGTCTTTCCAATTCTGTCTTCTTAGGTTATAGGCCCAGGAGTGGGCCTGCTGGATCATATGGTAGAAAAATATTTACGTAGTAAAAGCACCTCCATTCTGTTCTCGTTAGTGGCTCTTACCAGGTCACATCCCACTTAAAGTTGAGGGTATGCACTTCTGCACAACACCTTCAGCATTTATTGTTTGTAGTTTTTTTTTTGCTGAAGTTTATTCTGACAAGTGTGAGCTGCTATATGTTTGTGGTTGGATTTGCATTCGTCTCATAATCCATTGAAATTGAGCTTTCTGGCATGTCCTTTTTTTATTCAAACTGTGAGTAGAGCTTACCTCTTCCAATTGTTTTCGTGAAGTATGTGTGACATTTAGAAATATTTTGGCCATTACCTCCCTAATGACATTCTGAGGGCAGGTTTCATTTACAGCCCTCCAGTACTGGTGCATATGAAGTGACCCTTAGCACAGTTTTTAAAGCTGCTGTTGCAGGTCACTGCCAGAGGGTGGCAGCATTTCTGCTTTTCACAAGCTTTTAACTAGGGAAACAGACTACCTTGCAGTGGTATTTTTCGGTTATAAATTAGAGTGGAATGTGCCTGGATAAACCCCCAAAGGTGATGTGTTTTTTTTTTTACTTTTGTTTGTTTTCTAGATTGAGTTTATATTTTTTTATTGGAGTCATATTCCATTGTGTACATGGACCACTTCTTCTTTGTGCATTCCTCTGTTGATGGACATTTTCGTAGCTTCCAAGTTTTGGCTATGATAAATATTGCTGGAGGGCAGGATTGCCAGGCTATTTTTTTCTTGTTTTGCAGTACGTAGGCCACTCACTGCCATGGCCACTCCGATTGCAGAGCACAGGCTCTGGACGCACAGGCCCAGCAGCCATAGCTCACGGGACCAGCCGCTCCACGGCATGTGTGATTTTCCCGAACCGGGGCATAAACCCGTGTCCCCTGCTTCGGCGGCGGACTCTCAACCACTGCGCCACCAGTGAAGTCCAGCCTGTGTCTTTTTGATTCTCATCCTCTCAGGCGATAGGGCCAGCAGTGGGCATGCTTGATTGAATGGTAGCTCAGTACTTACCTTTTCAATGCACCTCCTTTGTGTTTTCCTTACTGGCTCTTAGCATGTCCCACGTTGAACCAAGCCTAGGCATTTTTCCACAACCCCTTCAGCATTTATTGTTTGCAGAATTTTTGCTGATGGTCATTCTGACTGTTGTGAGCTGATAGGATTTTTGTAATTTGGATTTGCATGTCCTTAATTCTTTCTAAGGTTCATTTTTCCACACCTTTTAAAATTTCTGTTAACGAACAAATGAAAAAAACGTAGAATACAATTAACCTCTTGAAATTGTCTTCTTGAAAGGTTGCCCTCAAAATTGAATGTTTTGGTCAATATTCGCTCCCAGGATTGTTTTTGAGGGCAGGTGTCATTCACAGGCCTGTAATGAGTGTGAATATTTAGTGACCATTAGCACTGGGTTTAAAGCTGCTGTTGTGGTAAGCAGCCACTAGGCGGCAGCATTTCTCCATTCACAAATCTCGTTACTAGGGCAGCAGAGCCGTTCTGGAATCCCTGTTCCTAGGTTGTAAATTAAAATGGAATGTGCCAGGAGAAAACCCCATAAGTTTATGTTACATTATTTCTTGTTTGTTGTTTTAGTTTTTTTAATAGGGGCAATGATTAGAATATTGTTTGTCCTAGGTGTACATAATCTGGTTCATTTGTGCCTAACATATATATATATATATATATATATATATATATATATATATATATATATATATATATATATATATATATATATATATATATTCATGCACAGATCCCCTTCCCATATCAATTATTGCAGAGTGTTCCATAGACCTCCCTTGCTATATGGTCGGTCTTTTTGTTATGTGTATTTAATAGGTATTTGTACACGTATGGTAACCCTAATCTTAATTTTTCCATTCCCCCCACCTTTCCTTTTAGATAAGCCTAGTTTGTTTTCTAAGTGTGTGAGTGTCTTTCTCTGTGCAAATATGTTCATTTGTGTCAGTTGTTAGATAATGCCTGTAAGTGATATCATAGGATATGTCTTTTGCTTTCCGACTTACCTCATGTTCTGTGATTATCTCTAGGCTCAACTATGGTGCCTGAAAGAGCAGTGTTTCATTGTTTTCCATGGCTAATATTCCATTGTGTACATGGACCACTTCTTCTTTTTCAACTGATATGGTGATGGACATTTTGGTTGCTTCCGTGTCTTGGCTATTGTGAAAATTCCTGCAGTGCAGCTGTTGAAGCCTGTGCCTTCTCGACTCTGGACTTGTCAGGTGAGAGTCTCAGCGGTGGGCCTGCTGAAAGGAATGGTGGCTCAATTTTTACTTTTAAACACAGCTCCTTTCTATTCTCATTATTGGCTGTCACCACTTTACATCTCACCAGCAGCTACAGGGTACACAGTTCTCTAAAACACCTTCAGCATTTAATGTTTGTAGACTTGCAGCTGATGGTAGTTGACATGTGTGAGTTGGAATCATTTTGGAGGTTAGATTTGCATGAGTCTAATAATTACTGATGTTGAGCTTTTATCCATTTTCCTCTTTTTTGAAAATGAGTGAGTAAAACTTACCCCTCCATCCAATCTCCTTGAAAAATTTAACACTTTTGAATTTTTTTGGCCATTCCCTACCTCCGCACAATTTTTTAGGGCAGGTGTCCTTTACAGCCCTGAATCCTTGTGAATGTTAAGTGACCATTAGCTGTGGGTTCAAAGCCGCTCTTGTGGGAAACGGCCACAAGGCGGCAGCATTTCTACATTTCCAACTCTGGGATTTTGGGCCACAGAGCTTTCGTGGCAATCGTGGTAGTAAGCTGCGAATTAGAGTGCAATGTGCCAGTGCAAACCCCCAAGAGCTTATATCTCCTAAATTGTTGTTTGCTTTTTAAATTTAATTATCAGAGGAAATTTGATCAAAATGTAGATTCTCCGAGGTGTACAGTTTCTGGTTCATCCTATCAATGTATCTGTCTATATTCCTCTTTGGATCCATTCCCGTGTATGTTATTATAGAGTGTTGAGTAGACCTCTCTTTGTATTCCTTAGGTATTTTGTGATTATATATTTCCTATGTATTAGTATATGTCTGTTAACCCCCATATCCTAATTCATACATTCCTTACACCTTTCCATTTGGTTAAACATAATTTGGTTTTCTGAATCTATGCGTGTCCTTCTCTTGGAAATTATTTCATGGGTATCAATTCTTAGGTAACACCTATAAGTGATGTCATAGGATGTCTGTCTTACGGTTTCTTTCTTACTTCCAGTGTGGTGATTATCGCTAGGTCCTTCTATGGTGGTGCCAACGGCACTGTTCCATGCTTTTTCATGGCTAAGATTCCATTGTGTACATGGACGACTTCTTCTTGGTGCATTTTTCTGTTGATGCACATTTTGGTTTCTTCCAGGTTTGGCTATGGTACACCTTGCTGCAGTGCAGGATTGCCAGCCTGTGTGTTTTTGATTCTGGTCTACTCAGGTGATAGGCCCATGAGTGGGCCTACCAGATCACATGGTAGCTCCATTTTTACCCTTAAACGCACCTCCATTCTGTTCTCACGACTGGCTCTTACCAGGTTGCAACCCACCAGCAGCTAAAGGGTACGCAGTTCTCTAAAACCCCTTCAGCATTTATTTTTTGTAGACTTTTTTTGCTGATGATCATTCTGACGGCTGTCAGGTGAACGTTTGTGTACACTGGATTTGCATGGCTTTATTGATTCCTGATGTTCAGCCTTTTTCCATTCCCGTTGTTTTAAGAAAAAAGAAAGAGTGGGAGGGAGACGCAAAAGGGAGGGGATATGGAAACATGTATATGTATAACTGATTAAATTTGTTATAAAGCAAAAAATTAAAAAAAATAAAAATAAAAAATAAAAAAATAAAAAAAATTAAAAAAAAAGAAATAAGAGAGAAGGTCCTTCAGGGAGATAAAAAAAATTGCCTTAGCTATTCATGTATTTTGACTTACATGAACTTTGGATTCAGATTATCAAATTTGCTGAAGAATTCATTTTGTAATTTTATTGGAACTTATTAAATATGTAGCTTAACGTAAGGAGATATTTTTATTAAAATGTGCCCTTTCTTCCTTGAAAATAATCTTTATTTATTCAGATTTTCTTATTATGCCCTTCACAAAGTTTCAGAATTTCTCTATAAAAATCTAACATTGAAAAAATTAATTTCTTGACATGTTATAATATTTGTGGGCTTCCCTGGTGGCGCCGTGGTTGAGAGTCCGCCTGCTGATGCAGGGGACGCGGGTTCATGCCCCGGTCCAGGAAGATCCCACATGCCGTGGAGCATCTGGGCCCATGAGCCATGGCCACTGTGCCTGCGCATCAGGAGCCTGTGCTCCGCGGAGGGAGAGGCCACAACAGTGAGAGGCCCGTGTACCGCAAAAAAAATAAAAAAGTATTTATTATATTTGCTGCTCTTGAGAATGAGTTGGTATAAAAAAAATTGGTAAAAGAAATACTTTTGAGTTGTTATGCTGACTTTTTATCTTACCGGAAATTTCTGCTGAATTATCTTATTCATAGTTTTTCCATTCCTTGCCTTGATTTTGATAAGATTATCATATCATTTGCAAATAATGACAAACTTTCTCTTCCTTTCAGAAGTGGGCAATGTGGTTAACATTTTAAATTTCCAAACCACAACAGATTGACTGATGTGCAGTCTATCTGACACATTCTCTAATTCTTACACTGCTTATTCTTTTCTTATTCTATTGACTAGGACTTATAGAACAATGTGCAATAGTTGTGGTCTCCAAACTTTAACTTTAAAGTTTTATCATTAAATATATTTGCTAAAGGATCTTTAAAAAATCCTTCTCTCGTTAGGTTAAGGAATTTCCTTATTTTACTAATTTACTAAGCAGTTTTTTTTCATAGATGCCTTTTCTATAGCCATTGAAATCACCATTAAAACATGTATTAATGTGATAACATTAACAGTACCTAGATTTTTTTGCTACTCATCATGACTTTATTTCTGGAATATGTACTACTTTATCATTATTAACAAATTTTGCGTTCAATTTACTTATAATTTATTTAGAAAGTTGGGATCTATTTTATGTGTGTGTATATGTATGTATGTAATTAAAAGTGGTACCTAACTCTGTTCATTTAAACACTTCCATTTAATTTTACCACTTTTGTTTATTAAGTACCTGAGAAGTAAACTATCATTTCTTCATGGGGAACCTCTCTGAACTCCAGCCTAAATTAGAGCCCTTTGTTAGCCCTCTCACTGTACCCTGTATTATAACTACGTAGTTATCTATGAAGTGGATTATTGACCGAGTCACCCACTAGGCTTTAAGTTCCATAAGGTCCGGGGATTTTATCTGTTTAACTCACTGCTGTAATCCTGGGACCTAACTTGCAATTAGTACATAGTAGACACTTTAAAAATTATCTGTAGAATGAACACATGATTAAATAAATAGTAGTTTGAAAGCTGAAAAAAAAGAAAAAAGAAAGAAAGAAAAAGAAACAGAAGACAAATGTGCATAAATTATGCCTCTTGAAACTGTCGGTTTGAAATATGGATGCCTTTGAATTTTTTTGGTCGATATACGACCCCAGGATTTGTTTTCAGTGCAGGTGTGATTTACAGGCCTGCAATTATTTTGAATATCAACTGACCATTAACGCTGGGATTAAAGCTGCTGTCGTGTGAAACGCCCACAAGGTGGCAGCTGTTCTACTTTACCAAATCTGGTTACTAGGGCAACAGAGCCTCAATGGAAGTTGTGTTCTAGGTTGTAATTTAGAATGGCGTGTGCCAGGGAAAAGCCCCTTAAGTATATGTCTCACTACTTCTTGTTCGTTTATTTAATTTAATTTTTATTTTTATCACAGCAAGTTTGATTACAAAGTTTGGCTTGTTCTAGGTGTGCAAGATGTGGTTCTTTTACACATAAACATATGTCTATTCTTCCTGGAATCCTTTTCCCATGTACGTTATGACAGGATGTTGAGTAGTCTTCTCTTGGTATTCCGTAGGTCTTTGGTGATGATATATTTCACCTGTGTTTGTATATGTCTGTTAACCCCAATATCCTAATGTATCCAATCCTCACAAATTTCCATTGGTGAACCATAAGTTTGTTGAATGAATCAGTGGTTGCCCTTCTCTGTGGAAATATCTTCACTGGTATCCATTTATAGGTAATACCTAAAAGTGATATCATACGATATGTGTCTTTCTCTTTCTGACATACTACACGTTGTGTGATTGCCTCTAGACTCATCTACAGTGCTGCAAATGACATCGTGTCCTTTTTTTCCTTGTCCAATACTCCGTCTGTACATGTACCAGTTTTCTTTGTCCACTCATATGTTGATGGACTTTTTGGTTGCTTCCATGACTTGGCAATTGTAATGCTGCGGCAATGCACATTCGCCTCCCTGTGTCTTTCCAATTCTGTCTTCTTAGGTTATAGGCCCAGGAGTGGGCCTGCTGGATCATATGGTAGAAAAATATTTACGTAGTAAAAGCACCTCCATTCTGTTCTCGTTAGTGGCTCTTACCAGGTCACATCCCACTTAAAGTTGAGGGTATGCACTTCTGCACAACACCTTCAGCATTTATTGTTTGTAGTTTTTGTTTTTGCTGAAGTTTATTCTGACAAGTGTGAGCTGCTATATGTTTGTGGTTGGATTTGCATTCGTCTCATAATCCATTGAAATTGAGCTTTCTGGCATGTCCTTTTTTTATTCAAACTGTGAGTAGAGCTTACCTCTTCCAATTGTTTTCGTGAAGTATGTGTGACATTTAGAAATATTTTGGCCATTACCTCCCTAATGACATTCTGAGGGCAGGTTTCATTTACAGCCCTCCAGTACTGGTGCATATGAAGTGACCCTTAGCACAGTTTTTAAAGCTGCTGTTGCAGGTCACTGCCAGAGGGTGGCAGCATTTCTGCTTTTCACAAGCTTTTAACTAGGGAAACAGACTACCTTGCAGTGGTATTTCTCGGTTATAAATTAGAGTGGAATGTGCCTGGATAAACCCCCAAAGGTGATGTGGTTTTTTTTTTTTACTTTTGTTTGTTTTCTAGATTGAGTTTATATTTTTTTATTGGAGTCATATTCCATTGTGTACATGGACCACTTCTTCTTTGTGCATTCCTCTGTTGATGGACATTTTCGTAGCTTCCAAGTTTTGGCTATGATAAATATTGCTGGAGGGCAGGATTGCCAGGCTGTTTTTTTCTTGTTTTGCAGTACGTAGGCCACTCACTGCCATGGCCACTCCGATTGCAGAGCACAGGCTCTGGACGCACAGGCCCAGCAGCCATAGCTCACGGGACCAGCCGCTCCACGGCATGTGTGATTTTCCCGAACCGGGGCATAAACCCGTGTCCCCTGCTTCGGCGGCGGACTCTCAACCACTGCGCCACCTGTGAAGTCCAGCCTGTGTCTTTTTGATTCTCATCCTCTCAGGCGATAGGGCCAGCAGTGGGCATGCTTGATTGAATGGTAGCTCAGTACTTACCTTTTCAATGCACCTCCTTTGTGTTTTCCTTACTGGCTCTTAGCATGTCCCACGTTGAACCAAGCCTAGGCATTTTTCCACAACCCCTTCAGCATTTATTGTTTGCAGAATTTTTGCTGATGGTCATTCTGACTGTTGTGAGCTGATAGGATTTTTGTAATTTGGATTTGCATGTCCTTAATTCTTTCTAAGGTTCATTTTTCCACACCTTTTAAAATTTCTGTTAATGAACAAATGAAAAAAACGTAGAATACAATTAACCTCTTGAAATTGTCTTCTTGAAAGGTTGCCCTCAAAATTGAATGTTTTGGTCAATATTCGCTCCCAGGATTGTTTTTGAGGGCAGGTGTCATTCACAGGCCTGTAATGAGTGTGAATATTTAGTGACCATTAGCACTGGGTTTAAAGCTGCTGTTGTGGTAAGCAGCCACTAGGCGGCAGCATTTCTCCATTCACAAATCTCGTTACTAGGGCAGCAGAGCCGTTCTGGAATCCCTGTTCCTAGGTTGTAAATTAAAATGGAATGTGCCAGGAGAAAACCCCATAAGTTTATGTTACATTATTTCTTGTTTGTTGTTTTAGTTTTTTTAATAGGGGCAATGATTAGAATATTGTTTGTCCTAGGTGTACACAATCTGGTTCATTTGTGCCTAACATATATATATATATATATATATATATATATATATATATATATATATATATATTCATGCACAGATCCCCTTCCCATGTCAATTATTGCAGAGTGTTCCATAGACCTCCCTTGCTATATGGTCGGTCTTTTTGTTATGTGTATTTAATAGGTATTTGTACACGTATGGTAACCCTAATCTTAATTTTTCCATTCCCCCCACCTTTCCTTTTAGATAAGCCTAGTTTGTTTTCTAAGTGTGTGAGTGTCTTTCTCTGTGCAAATATGTTCATTTGTGTCAGTTGTTAGATAATGCCTGTAAGTGATATCATAGGATATGTCTTTTGCTTTCCGACTTACCTCATGTTCTGTGATTATCTCTAGGCTCAACTATGGTGCCTGAAAGAGCAGTGTTTCATTGTTTTCCATGGCTAATATTCCATTGTGTACATGGACCACTTCTTCTTTTTCAACTGATATGGTGATGGACATTTTGGTTGCTTCCGTGTCTTGGCTATTGTGAAAATTCCTGCAGTGCAGCTGTTGAAGCCTGTGCCTTCTCGACTCTGGACTTGTCAGGTGAGAGTCTCAGCGGTGGACCTGCTGAACGGAATGGTGGCTCAATTTTTACTTTTAAACACAGCTCCTTTCTATTCTCATTATTGGCTGTCACCACTTTACATCTCACCAGCAGCTACAGGGTACACAGTTCTCTAAAACACCTTCAGCATTTAATGTTTGTAGACTTGCAGCTGATGGTAGTTGACATGTGTGAGTTGGAATCATTTTGGAGGTTAGATTTGCATGAGTCTAATAATTACTGATGTTGAGCTTTTATCCATTTTCCTCTTTTTTGAAAATGAGTGAGTAAAACTTACCCCTCCATCCAATCTCCTTGAAAAATTTAACACTTTTGAATTTTTTTGGCCATTCCCTACCTCCGCACAATTTTTTAGGGCAGGTGTCCTTTACAGCCCTGAATCCTTGTGAATGTTAAGTGACCATTAGCTGTGGGTTCAAAGCCGCTCTTGTGGGAAACGGCCACAAGGCGGCAGCATTTCTACATTTCCAACTCTGGGATTTGGGGCCACAGAGCTTTCGTGGCAATCGTGGTAGTAAGCTGCGAATTAGAGTGCAATGTGCCAGTGCAAACCCCCAAGAGCTTATATCTCCTAAATTGTTGTTTGCTTTTTAAATTTAATTATCAGAGGAAATTTGATCAAAATGTAGATTCTCCGAGGTGTACAGTTTCTGGTTCATCCTATCAATGTATCTGTCTATATTCCTCTTTGGATCCATTCCCGTGTATGTTATTATAGAGTGTTGAGTAGACCTCTCTTTGTATTCCTTAGGTATTTTGTGATTATATATTTCCTATGTATTAGTATATGTCTGTTAACCCCCATATCCTAATTCATACATTCCTTACACCTTTCCATTTGGTTAAACATAATTTGGTTTTCTGAATCTATGCGTGTCCTTCTCTTGGAAATTATTTCATGGGTATCAATTCTTAGGTAACACCTATAAGTGATGTCATAGGATGTCTGTCTTACGGTTTCTTTCTTACTTCCAGTGTGGTGATTATCGCTAGGTCCTTCTATGGTGGTGCCAACGGCACTGTTCCATGCTTTTTCATGGCTAAGATTCCATTGTGTACATGGACGACTTCTTCTTGGTGCATTTTTCTGTTGATGCACATTTTGGTTTCTTCCAGGTTTGGCTATGGTACACCTTGCTGCAGTGCAGGATTGCCAGCCTGTGTGTTTTTGATTCTGGTCTACTCAGGTGATAGGCCCATGAGTGGGCCTACCAGATCACATGGTAGCTCCATTTTTACCCTTAAACGCACCTCCATTCTGTTCTCACGACTGGCTCTTACCAGGTTGCAACCCACCAGCAGCTAAAGGGTACGCAGTTCTCTAAAACCCCTTCAGCATTTATTTTTTGTAGACTTTTTTTGCTGATGATCATTCTGACGGCTGTCAGGTGAACGTTTGTGTACACTGGATTTGCATGGCTTTATTGATTCCTGATGTTCAGCCTTTTTCCATTCCCGTTGTTTTAAGAAAAAAGAAAGAGTGGGAGGGAGACGCAAAAGGGAGGGGATATGGAAACATGTATATGTATAACTGATTAAATTTGTTATAAAGCAAAAAATTAAAAAAAATAAAAATAAAAAATAAAAAAATAAAAAAAATTAAAAAAAAAAGAAATAAGAGAGAAGGTCCTTCAGGGAGATAAAAAAATTGCCTTAGCTATTCATGTATTTTGACTTACATGAACTTTGGATTCAGATTATCAAATTTGCTGAAGAATTCATTTTGTAATTTTATTGGAACTTATTAAATATGTAGCTTAACGTAAGGAGATATTTTTATTAAAATGTGCCCTTTCTTCCTTGAAAATAATCTTTATTTATTCAGATTTTCTTATTATGCCCTTCACAAAATTTCAGAATTTCTCTATAAAAATCTAACATTGAAAAAATTAATTTCTTGACATGTTATAATATTTGTGGGCTTCCCTGGTGGCGCCGTGGTTGAGAGTCCGCCTGCTGATGCAGGGGACGCGGGTTCATGCCCCGGTCCAGGAAGATCCCACATGCCGTGGAGCATCTGGGCCCATGAGCCATGGCCACTGTGCCTGCGCATCAGGAGCCTGTGCTCCGCGGAGGGAGAGGCCACAACAGTGAGAGGCCCGTGTACCGCAAAAAAAAAGTATTTATTATATTTGCTGCTCTTGAGATTGACTTGGTATAAAAAAATTGGTAAAAGAAATACTTTTGAGTTGTTATGCTGACTTTTTATCTTACCGGAAATTTCTGCTGAATTATCTTATTCATAGTTTTTCCATTCCTTGCCTTGATTTTGATAAGATTATCATATCATTTGCAAATAATGACAAACTTTCTCTTCCTTTCAGAAGTGGGCAATGTGGTTAACATTTTAAATTTCCAAACCACAACAGATTGACTGATGTGCAGTCTATCTGACACATTCTCTAATTCTTACACTGCTTATTCTTTTCTTATTCTATTGACTAGGACTTATAGAACAATGTGCAATAGTTGTGGTCTCCAAACTTTAACTTTAAAGTTTTATCATTAAATATATTTGCTAAAGGATCTTTAAAAAATCCTTCTCTCGTTAGGTTAAGGAATTTCCTTATTTTACTAATTTACTAAGCAGTTTTTTTTCATAGATGCCTTTTCTATAGCCATTGAAATCACCATTAAAACATGTATTAATGTGATAACATTAACAGTACCTAGATTTTTTTGCTACTCATCATGACTTTATTTCTGGAATATGTACTACTTTATCATTATTAACAAATTTTGCGTTCAATTTACTTATAATTTATTTAGAAAGTTGGGATCTATTTTATGTGTGTGTATATGTATGTATGTAATTAAAAGTGGTACCTAACTCTGTTCATTTAAACACTTCCATTTAATTTTACCACTTTTGTTTATTAAGTACCTGAGAAGTAAACTATCATTTCTTCATGGGGAACCTCTCTGAACTCCAGCCTAAATTAGAGCCCTTTGTTAGCCCTCTCACTGTACCCTGTATTATAACTACGTAGTTATCTATGAAGTGGATTATTGACCGAGTCACCCACTAGGCTTTAAGTTCCATAAGGTCCGGGGATTTTATCTGTTTAACTCACTGCTGTAATCCTGGGACCTAACTTGCAATTAGTACATAGTAGACACTTTAAAAATTATCTGTAGAATGAACACATGATTAAATAAATAGTAGTTTGAAAGCTGAAAAAAAAGAAAAAAGAAAGAAAGAAAAAGAAACAGAAGACAAATGTGCATAAATTATGCCTCTTGAAACTGTCGGTTTGAAATATGGATGCCTTTGAATTTTTTTGGTCGATATACGACCCCAGGATTTGTTTTCAGTGCAGGTGTGATTTACAGGCCTGCAATTATTTTGAATATCAACTGACCATTAACGCTGGGATTAAAGCTGCTGTCGTGTGAAACGCCCACAAGGTGGCAGCTGTTCTACTTTACCAAATCTGGTTACTAGGGCAACAGAGCCTCAATGGAAGTTGTGTTCTAGGTTGTAATTTAGAATGGCGTGTGCCAGGGAAAAGCCCCTTAAGTATATGTCTCACTACTTCTTGTTCGTTTATTTAATTTAATTTTTATTTTTATCACAGCAAGTTTGATTACAAAGTTTGGCTTGTTCTAGGTGTGCAAGATGTGGTTCTTTTACACATAAACATATGTCTATTCTTCCTGGAATCCTTTTCCCATGTACGTTATGACAGGATGTTGAGTAGTCTTCTCTTGGTATTCCGTAGGTCTTTGGTGATGATATATTTCACCTGTGTTTGTATATGTCTGTTAACCCCAATATCCTAATGTATCCAATCCTCACAAATTTCCATTGGTGAACCATAAGTTTGTTGAATGAATCAGTGGTTGCCCTTCTCTGTGGAAATATCTTCACTGGTATCCATTTATAGGTAATACCTAAAAGTGATATCATACGATATGTGTCTTTCTCTTTCTGACATACTACACGTTGTGTGATTGCCTCTAGACTCATCTACAGTGCTGCAAATGACATCGTGTCCTTTTTTTCCTTGTCCAATACTCCGTCTGTACATGTACCAGTTTTCTTTGTCCACTCATATGTTGATGGACTTTTTGCTTGCTTCCATGACTTGGCAATTGTAATGCTGCGGCAATGCACATTCGCCTCCCTGTGTCTTTCCAATTCTGTCTTCTTAGGTTATAGGCCCAGGAGTGGGCCTGCTGGATCATATGGTAGAAAAATATTTACGTAGTAAAAGCACCTCCATTCTGTTCTCGTTAGTGGCTCTTACCAGGTCACATCCCACTTAAAGTTGAGGGTATGCACTTCTGCACAACACCTTCAGCATTTATTGTTTGTAGTTTTTGTTTTTGCTGAAGTTTATTCTGACAAGTGTGAGCTGCTATATGTTTGTGGTTGGATTTGCATTCGTCTCATAATCCATTGAAATTGAGCTTTCTGGCATGTCCTTTTTTTATTCAAACTGTGAGTAGAGCTTACCTCTTCCAATTGTTTTCGTGAAGTATGTGTGACATTTAGAAATATTTTGGCCATTACCTCCCTAATGACATTCTGAGGGCAGGTTTCATTTACAGCCCTCCAGTACTGGTGCATATGAAGTGACCCTTAGCACAGTTTTTAAAGCTGCTGTTGCAGGTCACTGCCAGAGGGTGGCAGCATTTCTGCTTTTCACAAGCTTTTAACTAGGGAAACAGACTACCTTGCAGTGGTATTTCTCGGTTATAAATTAGAGTGGAATGTGCCTGGATAAACCCCCAAAGGTGATGTGTTTTTTTTTTTTACTTTTGTTTGTTTTCTAGATTGAGTTTATATTTTTTTATTGGAGTCATATTCCATTGTGTACATGGACCACTTCTTCTTTGTGCATTCCTCTGTTGATGGACATTTTCGTAGCTTCCAAGTTTTGGCTATGATAAATATTGCTGGAGGGCAGGATTGCCAGGCTGTTTTTTTCTTGTTTTGCAGTACGTAGGCCACTCACTGCCATGGCCACTCCGATTGCAGAGCACAGGCTCTGGACGCACAGGCCCAGCAGCCATAGCTCACGGGACCAGCCGCTCCACGGCATGTGTGATTTTCCCGAACCGGGGCATAAACCCGTGTCCCCTGCTTCAGCGGCGGACTCTCAACCACTGCGCCACCTGTGAAGTCCAGGCTGTGTCTTTTTGATTCTCATCCTCTCAGGCGATAGGGCCAGCAGTGGGCATGCTTGATTGAATGGTAGCTCAGTACTTACCTTTTCAATGCACCTCCTTTGTGTTTTCCTTACTGGCTCTTAGCATGTCCCACGTTGAACCAAGCCTAGGCATTTTTCCACAACCCCTTCAGCATTTATTGTTTGCAGAATTTTTGCTGATGGTCATTCTGACTGTTGTGAGCTGATAGGATTTTTGTAATTTGGATTTGCATGTCCTTAATTCTTTCTAAGGTTCATTTTTCCACACCTTTTAAAATTTCTGTTAATGAACAAATGAAAAAAACGTAGAATACAATTAACCTCTTGAAATTGTCTTCTTGAAAGGTTGCCCTCAAAATTGAATTTTTTGGTCAATATTCGCTCCCAGGATTGTTTTTGAGGGCAGGTGTCATTCACAGGCCTGTAATGAGTGTGAATATTTAGTGACCATTAGCACTGGGTTTAAAGCTGCTGTTGTGGTAAGCAGCCACTAGGCGGCAGCATTTCTCCATTCACAAATCTCGTTACTAGGGCAGCAGAGCCGTTCTGGAATCCCTGTTCCTAGGTTGTAAATTAAAATGGAATGTGCCAGGAGAAAGCCCCATAAGTTTATGTTACATTATTTCTTGTTTGTTGTTTTAGTTTTTTTAATAGGGGCAATGATTAGAATATTGTTTGTCCTAGGTGTACACAATCTGGTTCATTTGTGCCTAACATATATATATATATATATATATATATATATATATATATATATATATATTCATGCACAGATCCCCTTCCCATGTCAATTATTGCAGAGTGTTCCATAGACCTCCCTTGCTATATGGTCGGTCTTTTTGTTATGTGTATTTAATAGGTATTTGTACACGTATGGTAACCCTAATCTTAATTTTTCCATTCCCCCCACCTTTCCTTTTAGATAAGCCTAGTTTGTTTTCTAAGTGTGTGAGTGTCTTTCTCTGTGCAAATATGTTCATTTGTGTCAGTTGTTAGATAATGCCTGTAAGTGATATCATAGGATATGTCTTTTGCTTTCCGACTTACCTCATGTTCTGTGATTATCTCTAGGCTCAACTATGGTGCCTGAAAGAGCAGTGTTTCATTGTTTTCCATGGCTAATATTCCATTGTGTACATGGACCACTTCTTCTTTTTCAACTGTTTTGGTGATGGACATTTTGGTTGCTTCCGTGTCTTGGCTATTGTGAAAATTCCTGCAGTGCAGCTGTTGAAGCCTGTGCCTTCTCGACTCTGGACTTGTCAGGTGAGAGTCTCAGCGGTGGGCCTGCTGAAAGGAATGGTGGCTCAATTTTTACTTTTAAACACAGCTCCTTTCTATTCTCATTATTGGCTGTCACCACTTTACATCTCACCAGCAGCTAGAGGGTACACAGTTCTCTAAAACACCTTCAGCATTTAATGTTTGTAGACTTGCAGCTGATGGTAGTTGACATGTGTGAGTTGGAATCATTTTGGAGGTTAGATTTGCATGAGTCTAATAATTACTGATGTTGAGCTTTTATCCATTTTCCTCTTTTTTGAAAATGAGTGAGTAAAACTTACCCCTCCATCCAATCTCCTTGAAAAATTTAACACTTTTGAATTTTTTTGGCCATTCCCTACCTCCGCACAATTTTTTAGGGCAGGTGTCCTTTACAGCCCTGAATCCTTGTGAATGTTAAGTGACCATTAGCTGTGGGTTCAAAGCCGCTCTTGTGGGAAACGGCCACAAGGCGGCAGCATTTCTACATTTCCAACTCTGGGATTTGGGGCCACAGAGCTTTCGTGGCAATCGTGGTAGTAAGCTGCGAATTAGAGTGCAATGTGCCAGTGCAAACCCCCAAGAGCTTATATCTCCTAAATTGTTGTTTGCTTTTTAAATTTAATTATCAGAGGAAATTTGATCAAAATGTAGATTCTCCGAGGTGTACAGTTTCTGGTTCATCCTATCAATGTATCTGTCTATATTCCTCTTTGGATCCATTCCCGTGTATGTTATTATAGAGTGTTGAGTAGACCTCTCTTTGTATTCCTTAGGTATTTTGTGATTATATATTTCCTATGTATTAGTATATGTCTGTTAACCCCCATATCCTAATTCATACATTCCTTACACCTTTCCATTTGGTTAAACATAATTTGGTTTTCTGAATCTATGCGTGTCCTTCTCTTGGAAATTATTTCATGGGTATCAATTCTTAGGTAACACCTATAAGTGATGTCATAGGATGTCTGTCTTACGGTTTCTTTCTTACTTCCAGTGTGGTGATTATCGCTAGGTCCTTCTATGGTGGTGCCAACGGCACTGTTCCATGCTTTTTCATGGCTAAGATTCCATTGTGTACATGGACGACTTCTTCTTGGTGCATTTTTCTGTTGATGCACATTTTGGTTTCTTCCAGGTTTGGCTATGGTACACCTTGCTGCAGTGCAGGATTGCCAGCCTGTGTGTTTTTGATTCTGGTCTACTCAGGTGATAGGCCCATGAGTGGGCCTACCAGATCACATGGTAGCTCCATTTTTACCCTTAAACGCACCTCCATTCTGTTCTCACGACTGGCTCTTACCAGGTTGCAACCCACCAGCAGCTAAAGGGTACGCAGTTCTCTAAAACCCCTTCAGCATTTATTTTTTGTAGACTTTTTTTGCTGATGATCATTCTGACGGCTGTCAGGTGAACGTTTGTGTACACTGGATTTGCATGGCTTTATTGATTCCTGATGTTCAGCCTTTTTCCATTCCCGTTGTTTTAAGAAAAAAGAAAGAGTGGGAGGGAGACGCAAAAGGGAGGGGATATGGAAACATGTATATGTATAACTGATTAAATTTGTTATAAAGCAAAAAATTAAAAAAAATAAAAATAAAAAATAAAAAAATAAAAAAAATTAAAAAAAAAGAAATAAGAGAGAAGGTCCTTCAGGGAGATAAAAAAAATTGCCTTAGCTATTCATGTATTTTGACTTACATGAACTTTGGATTCAGATTATCAAATTTGCTGAAGAATTCATTTTGTAATTTTATTGGAACTTATTAAATATGTAGCTTAACGTAAGGAGATATTTTTATTAAAATGTGCCCTTTCTTCCTTGAAAATAATCTTTATTTATTCAGATTTTCTTATTATGCCCTTCACAAAGTTTCAGAATTTCTCTATAAAAATCTAACATTGAAAAAATTAATTTCTTGACATGTTATAATATTTGTGGGCTTCCCTGGTGGCGCCGTGGTTGAGAGTCCGCCTGCTGATGCAGGGGACGCGGGTTCATGCCCCGGTCCAGGAAGATCCCACATGCCGTGGAGCATCTGGGCCCATGAGCCATGGCCACTGTGCCTGCGCATCAGGAGCCTGTGCTCCGCGGAGGGAGAGGCCACAACAGTGAGAGGCCCGTGTACCGCAAAAAAAAAAAAGTATTTATTATATTTGCTGCTCTTGAGATTGACTTTGTATAAAAAAATTGGTAAAAGAAATACTTTTGAGTTGTTATGCTGACTTTTTATCTTACCGGAAATTTCTGCTGAATTATCTTATTCATAGTTTTTCCATTCCTTGCCTTGATTTTGATAAGATTATCATATCATTTGCAAATAATGACAAACTTTCTCTTCCTTTCAGAAGTGGGCAATGTGGTTAACATTTTAAATTTCCAAACCACAACAGATTGACTGATGTGCAGTCTATCTGACACATTCTCTAATTCTTACACTGCTTATTCTTTTCTTATTCTATTGACTAGGACTTATAGAACAATGTGCAATAGTTGTGGTCTCCAAACTTTAACTTTAAAGTTTTATCATTAAATATATTTGCTAAAGGATCTTTAAAAAATCCTTCTCTCGTTAGGTTAAGGAATTTCCTTATTTTACTAATTTACTAAGCAGTTTTTTTTCATAGATGCCTTTTCTATAGCCATTGAAATCACCATTAAAACATGTATTAATGTGATAACATTAACAGTACCTAGATTTTTTTGCTACTCATCATGACTTTATTTCTGGAATATGTACTACTTTATCATTATTAACAAATTTTGCGTTCAATTTACTTATAATTTATTTAGAAAGTTGGGATCTATTTTATGTGTGTGTATATGTATGTATGTAATTAAAAGTGGTACCTAACTCTGTTCATTTAAACACTTCCATTTAATTTTACCACTTTTGTTTATTAAGTACCTGAGAAGTAAACTATCATTTCTTCATGGGGAACCTCTCTGAACTCCAGCCTAAATTAGAGCCCTTTGTTAGCCCTCTCACTGTACCCTGTATTATAACTACGTAGTTATCTATGAAGTGGATTATTGACCGAGTCACCCACTAGGCTTTAAGTTCCATAAGGTCCGGGGATTTTATCTGTTTAACTCACTGCTGTAATCCTGGGACCTAACTTGCAATTAGTACATAGTAGACACTTTAAAAATTATCTGTAGAATGAACACATGATTAAATAAATAGTAGTTTGAAAGCTGAAAAAAAAGAAAAAAGAAAGAAAGAAAAAGAAACAGAAGACAAATGTGCATAAATTATGCCTCTTGAAACTGTCGGTTTGAAATATGGATGCCTTTGAATTTTTTTGGTCGATATACGACCCCAGGATTTGTTTTCAGTGCAGGTGTGATTTACAGGCCTGCAATTATTTTGAATATCAACTGACCATTAACGCTGGGATTAAAGCTGCTGTCGTGTGAAACGCCCACAAGGTGGCAGCTGTTCTACTTTACCAAATCTGGTTACTAGGGCAACAGAGCCTCAATGGAAGTTGTGTTCTAGGTTGTAATTTAGAATGGCGTGTGCCAGGGAAAAGCCCCTTAAGTATATGTCTCACTACTTCTTGTTCGTTTATTTAATTTAATTTTTATTTTTATCACAGCAAGTTTGATTACAAAGTTTGGCTTGTTCTAGGTGTGCAAGATGTGGTTCTTTTACACATAAACATATGTCTATTCTTCCTGGAATCCTTTTCCCATGTACGTTATGACAGGATGTTGAGTAGTCTTCTCTTGGTATTCCGTAGGTCTTTGGTGATGATATATTTCACCTGTGTTTGTATATGTCTGTTAACCCCAATATCCTAATGTATCCAATCCTCACAAATTTCCATTGGTGAACCATAAGTTTGTTGAATGAATCAGTGGTTGCCCTTCTCTGTGGAAATATCTTCACTGGTATCCATTTATAGGTAATACCTAAAAGTGATATCATACGATATGTGTCTTTCTCTTTCTGACATACTACACGTTGTGTGATTGCCTCTAGACTCATCTACAGTGCTGCAAATGACATCGTGTCCTTTTTTTCCTTGTCCAATACTCCGTCTGTACATGTACCAGTTTTCTTTGTCCACTCATATGTTGATGGACTTTTTGGTTGCTTCCATGACTTGGCAATTGTAATGCTGCGGCAATGCACATTCGCCTCCCTGTGTCTTTCCAATTCTGTCTTCTTAGGTTATAGGCCCAGGAGTGGGCCTGCTGGATCATATGGTAGAAAAATATTTACGTAGTAAAAGCACCTCCATTCTGTTCTCGTTAGTGGCTCTTACCAGGTCACATCCCACTTAAAGTTGAGGGTATGCACTTCTGCACAACACCTTCAGCATTTATTGTTTGTAGTTTTTTTTTTGCTGAAGTTTATTCTGACAAGTGTGAGCTGCTATATGTTTGTGGTTGGATTTGCATTCGTCTCATAATCCATTGAAATTGAGCTTTCTGGCATGTCCTTTTTTTATTCAAACTGTGAGTAGAGCTTACCTCTTCCAATTGTTTTCGTGAAGTATGTGTGACATTTAGAAATATTTTGGCCATTACCTCCCTAATGACATTCTGAGGGCAGGTTTCATTTACAGCCCTCCAGTACTGGTGCATATGAAGTGACCCTTAGCACAGTTTTTAAAGCTGCTGTTGCAGGTCACTGCCAGAGGGTGGCAGCATTTCTGCTTTTCACAAGCTTTTAACTAGGGAAACAGACTACCTTGCAGTGGTATTTCTCGGTTATAAATTAGAGTGGAATGTGCCTGGATAAACCCCCAAAGGTGATGTGTTTTTTTTTTTTACTTTTGTTTGTTTTCTAGATTGAGTTTATATTTTTTTATTGGAGTCATATTCCATTGTGTACATGGACCACTTCTTCTTTGTGCATTCCTCTGTTGATGGACATTTTCGTAGCTTCCAAGTTTTGGCTATGATAAATATTGCTGGAGGGCAGGATTGCCAGGCTGTTTTTTTCTTGTTTTGCAGTACGTAGGCCACTCACTGCCATGGCCACTCCGATTGCAGAGCACAGGCTCTGGACGCACAGGCCCAGCAGCCATAGCTCACGGGACCAGCCGCTCCACGGCATGTGTGATTTTCCCGAACCGGGGCATAAACCCGTGTCCCCTGCTTCGGCGGCGGACTCTCAACCACTGCGCCACCTGTGAAGTCCAGGCTGTGTCTTTTTGATTCTCATCCTCTCAGGCGATAGGGCCAGCAGTGGGCATGCTTGATTGAATGGTAGCTCAGTACTTACCTTTTCAATGCACCTCCTTTGTGTTTTCCTTACTGGCTCTTAGCATGTCCCACGTTGAACCAAGCCTAGGCATTTTTCCACAACCCCTTCAGCATTTATTGTTTGCAGAATTTTTGCTGATGGTCATTCTGACTGTTGTGAGCTGATAGGATTTTTGTAATTTGGATTTGCATGTCCTTAATTCTTTCTAAGGTTCATTTTTCCACACCTTTTAAAATTTCTGTTAATGAACAAATGAAAAAAACGTAGAATACAATTAACCTCTTGAAATTGTCTTCTTGAAAGGTTGCCCTCAAAATTGAATTTTTTGGTCAATATTCGCTCCCAGGATTGTTTTTGAGGGCAGGTGTCATTCACAGGCCTGTAATGAGTGTGAATATTTAGTGACCATTAGCACTGGGTTTAAAGCTGCTGTTGTGGTAAGCAGCCACTAGGCGGCAGCATTTCTCCATTCACAAATCTCGTTACTAGGGCAGCAGAGCCGTTCTGGAATCCCTGTTCCTAGGTTGTAAATTAAAATGGAATGTGCCAGGAGAAAGCCCCATAAGTTTATGTTACATTATTTCTTGTTTGTTGTTTTAGTTTTTTTAATAGGGGCAATGATTAGAATATTGTTTGTCCTAGGTGTACACAATCTGGTTCATTTGTGCCTAACATATATATATATATATATATATATATATATATATATATATATATATATTCATGCACAGATCCCCTTCCCATGTCAATTATTGCAGAGTGTTCCATAGACCTCCCTTGCTATATGGTCGGTCTTTTTGTTATGTGTATTTAATAGGTATTTGTACACGTATGGTAACCCTAATCTTAATTTTTCCATTCCCCCCACCTTTCCTTTTAGATAAGCCTAGTTTGTTTTCTAAGTGTGTGAGTGTCTTTCTCTGTGCAAATATGTTCATTTGTGTCAGTTGTTAGATAATGCCTGTAAGTGATATCATAGGATATGTCTTTTGCTTTCCGACTTACCTCATGTTCTGTGATTATCTCTAGGCTCAACTATGGTGCCTGAAAGAGCAGTGTTTCATTGTTTTCCATGGCTAATATTCCATTGTGTACATGGACCACTTCTTCTTTTTCAACTGTTTTGGTGATGGACATTTTGGTTGCTTCCGTGTCTTGGCTATTGTGAAAATTCCTGCAGTGCAGCTGTTGAAGCCTGTGCCTTCTCGACTCTGGACTTGTCAGGTGAGAGTCTCAGCGGTGGGCCTGCTGAAAGGAATGGTGGCTCAATTTTTACTTTTAAACACAGCTCCTTTCTATTCTCATTATTGGCTGTCACCACTTTACATCTCACCAGCAGCTAGAGGGTACACAGTTCTCTAAAACACCTTCAGCATTTAATGTTTGTAGACTTGCAGCTGATGGTAGTTGACATGTGTGAGTTGGAATCATTTTGGAGGTTAGATTTGCATGAGTCTAATAATTACTGATGTTGAGCTTTTATCCATTTTCCTCTTTTTTGAAAATGAGTGAGTAAAACTTACCCCTCCATCCAATCTCCTTGAAAAATTTAACACTTTTGAATTTTTTTGGCCATTCCCTACCTCCGCACAATTTTTTAGGGCAGGTGTCCTTTACAGCCCTGAATCCTTGTGAATGTTAAGTGACCATTAGCTGTGGGTTCAAAGCCGCTCTTGTGGGAAACGGCCACAAGGCGGCAGCATTTCTACATTTCCAACTCTGGGATTTTGGGCCACAGAGCTTTCGTGGCAATCGTGGTAGTAAGCTGCGAATTAGAGTGCAATGTGCCAGTGCAAACCCCCAAGAGCTTATATCTCCTAAATTGTTGTTTGCTTTTTAAATTTAATTATCAGAGGAAATTTGATCAAAATGTAGATTCTCCGAGGTGTACAGTTTCTGGTTCATCCTATCAATGTATCTGTCTATATTCCTCTTTGGATCCATTCCCGTGTATGTTATTATAGAGTGTTGAGTAGACCTCTCTTTGTATTCCTTAGGTATTTTGTGATTATATATTTCCTATGTATTAGTATATGTCTGTTAACCCCCATATCCTAATTCATACATTCCTTACACCTTTCCATTTGGTTAAACATAATTTGGTTTTCTGAATCTATGCGTGTCCTTCTCTTGGAAATTATTTCATGGGTATCAATTCTTAGGTAACACCTATAAGTGATGTCATAGGATGTCTGTCTTACGGTTTCTTTCTTACTTCCAGTGTGGTGATTATCGCTAGGTCCTTCTATGGTGGTGCCAACGGCACTGTTCCATGCTTTTTCATGGCTAAGATTCCATTGTGTACATGGACGACTTCTTCTTGGTGCATTTTTCTGTTGATGCACATTTTGGTTTCTTCCAGGTTTGGCTATGGTACACCTTGCTGCAGTGCAGGATTGCCAGCCTGTGTGTTTTTGATTCTGGTCTACTCAGGTGATAGGCCCATGAGTGGGCCTACCAGATCACATGGTAGCTCCATTTTTACCCTTAAACGCACCTCCATTCTGTTCTCACGACTGGCTCTTACCAGGTTGCAACCCACCAGCAGCTAAAGGGTACGCAGTTCTCTAAAACCCCTTCAGCATTTATTTTTTGTAGACTTTTTTTGCTGATGATCATTCTGACGGCTGTCAGGTGAACGTTTGTGTACACTGGATTTGCATGGCTTTATTGATTCCTGATGTTCAGCCTTTTTCCATTCCCGTTGTTTTAAGAAAAAAGAAAGAGTGGGAGGGAGACGCAAAAGGGAGGGGATATGGAAACATGTATATGTATAACTGATTAAATTTGTTATAAAGCAAAAAATTAAAAAAAATAAAAATAAAAAATAAAAAAATAAAAAAAATTAAAAAAAAAGAAATAAGAGAGAAGGTCCTTCAGGGAGATAAAAAAAATTGCCTTAGCTATTCATGTATTTTGACTTACATGAACTTTGGATTCAGATTATCAAATTTGCTGAAGAATTCATTTTGTAATTTTATTGGAACTTATTAAATATGTAGCTTAACGTAAGGAGATATTTTTATTAAAATGTGCCCTTTCTTCCTTGAAAATAATCTTTATTTATTCAGATTTTCTTATTATGCCCTTCACAAAGTTTCAGAATTTCTCTATAAAAATCTAACATTGAAAAAATTAATTTCTTGACATGTTATAATATTTGTGGGCTTCCCTGGTGGCGCCGTGGTTGAGAGTCCGCCTGCTGATGCAGGGGACGCGGGTTCATGCCCCGGTCCAGGAAGATCCCACATGCCGTGGAGCATCTGGGCCCATGAGCCATGGCCACTGTGCCTGCGCATCAGGAGCCTGTGCTCCGCGGAGGGAGAGGCCACAACAGTGAGAGGCCCGTGTACCGCAAAAAAAAAAAAAAAGTATTTATTATATTTGCTGCTCTTGAGAATGAGTTGGTATAAAAAAAATTGGTAAAAGAAATACTTTTGAGTTGTTATGCTGACTTTTTATCTTACCGGAAATTTCTGCTGAATTATCTTATTCATAGTTTTTCCATTCCTTGCCTTGATTTTGATAAGATTATCATATCATTTGCAAATAATGACAAACTTTCTCTTCCTTTCAGAAGTGGGCAATGTGGTTAACATTTTAAATTTCCAAACCACAACAGATTGACTGATGTGCAGTCTATCTGACACATTCTCTAATTCTTACACTGCTTATTCTTTTCTTATTCTATTGACTAGGACTTATAGAACAATGTGCAATAGTTGTGGTCTCCAAACTTTAACTTTAAAGTTTTATCATTAAATATATTTGCTAAAGGATCTTTAAAAAATCCTTCTCTCGTTAGGTTAAGGAATTTCCTTATTTTACTAATTTACTAAGCAGTTTTTTTTCATAGATGCCTTTTCTATAGCCATTGAAATCACCATTAAAACATGTATTAATGTGATAACATTAACAGTACCTAGATTTTTTTGCTACTCATCATGACTTTATTTCTGGAATATGTACTACTTTATCATTATTAACAAATTTTGCGTTCAATTTACTTATAATTTATTTAGAAAGTTGGGATCTATTTTATGTGTGTGTATATGTATGTATGTAATTAAAAGTGGTACCTAACTCTGTTCATTTAAACACTTCCATTTAATTTTACCACTTTTGTTTATTAAGTACCTGAGAAGTAAACTATCATTTCTTCATGGGGAACCTCTCTGAACTCCAGCCTAAATTAGAGCCCTTTGTTAGCCCTCTCACTGTACCCTGTATTATAACTACGTAGTTATCTATGAAGTGGATTATTGACCGAGTCACCCACTAGGCTTTAAGTTCCATAAGGTCCGGGGATTTTATCTGTTTAACTCACTGCTGTAATCCTGGGACCTAACTTGCAATTAGTACATAGTAGACACTTTAAAAATTATCTGTAGAATGAACACATGATTAAATAAATAGTAGTTTGAAAGCTGAAAAAAAAGAAAAAAGAAAGAAAGAAAAAGAAACAGAAGACAAATGTGCATAAATTATGCCTCTTGAAACTGTCGGTTTGAAATATGGATGCCTTTGAATTTTTTTGGTCGATATACGACCCCAGGATTTGTTTTCAGTGCAGGTGTGATTTACAGGCCTGCAATTATTTTGAATATCAACTGACCATTAACGCTGGGATTAAAGCTGCTGTCGTGTGAAACGCCCACAAGGTGGCAGCTGTTCTACTTTACCAAATCTGGTTACTAGGGCAACAGAGCCTCAATGGAAGTTGTGTTCTAGGTTGTAATTTAGAATGGCGTGTGCCAGGGAAAAGCCCCTTAAGTATATGTCTCACTACTTCTTGTTCGTTTATTTAATTTAATTTTTATTTTTATCACAGCAAGTTTGATTACAAAGTTTGGCTTGTTCTAGGTGTGCAAGATGTGGTTCTTTTACACATAAACATATGTCTATTCTTCCTGGAATCCTTTTCCCATGTACGTTATGACAGGATGTTGAGTAGTCTTCTCTTGGTATTCCGTAGGTCTTTGGTGATGATATATTTCACCTGTGTTTGTATATGTCTGTTAACCCCAATATCCTAATGTATCCAATCCTCACAAATTTCCATTGGTGAACCATAAGTTTGTTGAATGAATCAGTGGTTGCCCTTCTCTGTGGAAATATCTTCACTGGTATCCATTTATAGGTAATACCTAAAAGTGATATCATACGATATGTGTCTTTCTCTTTCTGACATACTACACGTTGTGTGATTGCCTCTAGACTCATCTACAGTGCTGCAAATGACATCGTGTCCTTTTTTTCCTTGTCCAATACTCCGTCTGTACATGTACCAGTTTTCTTTGTCCACTCATATGTTGATGGACTTTTTGGTTGCTTCCATGACTTGGCAATTGTAATGCTGCGGCAATGCACATTCGCCTCCCTGTGTCTTTCCAATTCTGTCTTCTTAGGTTATAGGCCCAGGAGTGGGCCTGCTGGATCATATGGTAGAAAAATATTTACGTAGTAAAAGCACCTCCATTCTGTTCTCGTTAGTGGCTCTTACCAGGTCACATCCCACTTAAAGTTGAGGGTATGCACTTCTGCACAACACCTTCAGCATTTATTGTTTGTAGTTTTTTTTTGCTGAAGTTTATTCTGACAAGTGTGAGCTGCTATATGTTTGTGGTTGGATTTGCATTCGTCTCATAATCCATTGAAATTGAGCTTTCTGGCATGTCCTTTTTTTATTCAAACTGTGAGTAGAGCTTACCTCTTCCAATTGTTTTCGTGAAGTATGTGTGACATTTAGAAATATTTTGGCCATTACCTCCCTAATGACATTCTGAGGGCAGGTTTCATTTACAGCCCTCCAGTACTGGTGCATATGAAGTGACCCTTAGCACAGTTTTTAAAGCTGCTGTTGCAGGTCACTGCCAGAGGGTGGCAGCATTTCTGCTTTTCACAAGCTTTTAACTAGGGAAACAGACTACCTTGCAGTGGTATTTCTCGGTTATAAATTAGAGTGGAATGTGCCTGGATAAACCCCCAAAGGTGATGTGTTTTTTTTTTTACTTTTGTTTGTTTTCTAGATTGAGTTTATATTTGTTTATTGGAGTCATATTCCATTGTGTACATGGACCACTTCTTCTTTGTGCATTCCTCTGTTGATGGACATTTTCGTAGCTTCCAAGTTTTGGCTATGATAAATATTGCTGGAGGGCAGGATTGCCAGGCTGTTTTTTTCTTGTTTTGCAGTACGTAGGCCACTCACTGCCATGGCCACTCCGATTGCAGAGCACAGGCTCTGGACGCACAGGCCCAGCAGCCATAGCTCACGGGACCAGCCGCTCCACGGCATGTGTGATTTTCCCGAACCGGGGCATAAACCCGTGTCCCCTGCTTCGGCGGCGGACTCTCAACCACTGCGCCACCAGTGAAGTCCAGCCTGTGTCTTTTTGATTCTCATCCTCTCAGGCGATAGGCCCAGCAGTGGGCATGCTTGATTGAATGGTAGCTCAGTACTTACCTTTTCAATGCACCTCCTTTGTGTTTTCCTTACTGGCTCTTAGCATGTCCCACGTTGAACCAAGCCTAGGCATTTTTCCACAACCCCTTCAGCATTTATTGTTTGCAGAATTTTTGCTGATGGTCATTCTGACTGTTGTGAGCTGATAGGATTTTTGTAATTTGGATTTGCATGTCCTTAATTCTTTCTAAGGTTCATTTTTCCACACCTTTTAAAATTTCTGTTAATGAACAAATGAAAAAAACGTAGAATACAATTAACCTCTTGAAATTGTCTTCTTGAAAGGTTGCCCTCAAAATTGAATTTTTTGGTCAATATTCGCTCCCAGGATTGTTTTTGAGGGCAGGTGTCATTCACAGGCCTGTAATGAGTGTGAATATTTAGTGACCATTAGCACTGGGTTTAAAGCTGCTGTTGTGGTAAGCAGCCACTAGGCGGCAGCATTTCTCCATTCACAAATCTCGTTACTAGGGCAGCAGAGCCGTTCTGGAATCCCTGTTCCTAGGTTGTAAATTAAAATGGAATGTGCCAGGAGAAAACCCCATAAGTTTATGTTACATTATTTCTTGTTTGTTGTTTTAGTTTTTTTAATAGGGGCAATGATTAGAATATTGTTTGTCCTAGGTGTACACAATCTGGTTCATTTGTGCCTAACATATATATATATATATATATATATATATATATATATATATATATATATATATATATATATATATATATATATATATTCATGCACAGATCCCCTTCCCATGTCAATTATTGCAGAGTGTTCCATAGACCTCCCTTGCTATATGGTCGGTCTTTTTGTTATGTGTATTTAATAGGTATTTGTACACGTATGGTAACCCTAATCTTAATTTTTCCATTCCCCCCACCTTTCCTTTTAGATAAGCCTAGTTTGTTTTCTAAGTGTGTGAGTGTCTTTCTCTGTGCAAATATGTTCATTTGTGTCAGTTGTTAGATAATGCCTGTAAGTGATATCATAGGATATGTCTTTTGCTTTCCGACTTACCTCATGTTCTGTGATTATCTCTAGGCTCAACTATGGTGCCTGAAAGAGCAGTGTTTCATTGTTTTCCATGGCTAATATTCCATTGTGTACATGGACCACTTCTTCTTTTTCAACTGATATGGTGATGGACATTTTGGTTGCTTCTGTGTCTTGGCTATTGTGAAAATTCCTGCAGTGCAGCTGTTGAAGCCTGTGCCTTCTCGACTCTGGACTTGTCAGGTGAGAGTCTCAGCGGTGGGCCTGCTGAAAGGAATGGTGGCTCAATTTTTACTTTTAAACACAGCTCCTTTCTATTCTCATTATTGGCTGTCACCACTTTACATCTCACCAGCAGCTACAGGGTACACAGTTCTCTAAAACACCTTCAGCATTTAATGTTTGTAGACTTGCAGCTGATGGTAGTTGACATGTGTGAGTTGGAATCATTTTGGAGGTTAGATTTGCATGAGTCTAATAATTACTGATGTTGAGCTTTTATCCATTTTCCTCTTTTTTGAAAATGAGTGAGTAAAACTTACCCCTCCATCCAATCTCCTTGAAAAATTTAACACTTTTGAATTTTTTTGGCCATTCCCTACCTCCGCACAATTTTTTAGGGCAGGTGTCCTTTACAGCCCTGAATCCTTGTGAATGTTAAGTGACCATTAGCTGTGGGTTCAAAGCCGCTCTTGTGGGAAACGGCCACAAGGCGGCAGCATTTCTACATTTCCAACTCTGGGATTTTGGGCCACAGAGCTTTCGTGGCAATCGTGGTAGTAAGCTGCGAATTAGAGTGCAATGTGCCAGTGCAAACCCCCAAGAGCTTATATCTCCTAAATTGTTGTTTGCTTTTTAAATTTAATTATCAGAGGAAATTTGATCAAAATGTAGATTCTCCGAGGTGTACAGTTTCTGGTTCATCCTATCAATGTATCTGTCTATATTCCTCTTTGGATCCATTCCCGTGTATGTTATTATAGAGTGTTGAGTAGACCTCTCTTTGTATTCCTTAGGTATTTTGTGATTATATATTTCCTATGTATTAGTATATGTCTGTTAACCCCCATATCCTAATTCATACATTCCTTACACCTTTCCATTTGGTTAAACATAATTTGGTTTTCTGAATCTATGCGTGTCCTTCTCTTGGAAATTATTTCATGGGTATCAATTCTTAGGTAACACCTATAAGTGATGTCATAGGATGTCTGTCTTATGGTTTCTTTCTTACTTCCAGTGTGGTGATTATCGCTAGGTCCTTCTATGGTGGTGCCAACGGCACTGTTCCATGCTTTTTCATGGCTAAGATTCCATTGTGTACATGGACGACTTCTTCTTGGTGCCTTTTTCTGTTGATGCACATTTTGGTTTCTTCCAGGTTTGGCTATGGTACACCTTGCTGCAGTGCAGGATTGCCAGCCTGTGTGTTTTTGATTCTGGTCTACTCAGGTGATAGGCCCATGAGTGGGCCTACCAGATCACATGGTAGCTCCATTTTTACCCTTAAACGCACCTCCATTCTGTTCTCACGACTGGCTCTTACCAGGTTGCAACCCACCAGCAGCTAAAGGGTACGCAGTTCTCTAAAACCCCTTCAGCATTTATTTTTTGTAGACTTTTTTTGCTGATGATCATTCTGACGGTTGTCAGGTGAACGTTTGTGTACAGAGGATTTGCATGGCTTTATTGATTCCTGATGTTCAGCCTTTTTCCATTCCCGTTGTTTTAAGAAAAAAGAAAGAGTGGGAGGGAGACGCAAAAGGGAGGGGATATGGAAACATGTATATGTATAACTGATTAAATTTGTTATAAAGCAAAAAATTAAAAAAAATAAAAATAAAAAATAAAAAAATAAAAAAAATTAAAAAAAAAAGAAATAAGAGAGAAGGTCCTTCAGGGAGATAAAAAAAAATTGCCTTAGCTATTCATGTATTTTGACTTACATGAACTTTGGATTCAGATTATCAAATTTGCTGAAGAATTCATTTTGTAATTTTATTGGAACTTATTAAATATGTAGCTTAACGTAAGGAGATATTTTTATTAAAATGTGCCCTTTTTTCCTTGAAAATAATCTTTATTTATTCAGATTTTCTTATTATGCCCTTCACAAAGTTTCAGAATTTCTCTATAAAAATCTAACATTGAAAAAATTAATTTCTTGACATGTTATAATATTTGTGGGCTTCCCTGGTGGCGCCGTGGTTGAGAGTCCGCCTGCTGATGCAGGGGACGCGGGTTCATGCCCCGGTCCAGGAAGATCCCACATGCCGTGGAGCATCTGGGCCCATGAGCCATGGCCACTGTGCCTGCGCATCAGGAGCCTGTGCTCCGCGGAGGGAGAGGCCACAACAGTGAGAGGCCCGTGTACCGCAAAAAAAAATGTATTTATTATATTTGCTGCTCTTGAGAATGACTTGGTATAAAAAAAATTGGTAAAAGAAATACTTTTGAGTTGTTATGCTGACTTTTTATCTTACCGGAAATTTCTGCTGAATTATCTTATTCATAGTTTTTCCATTCCTTGCCTTGATTTTGATAAGATTATCATATCATTTGCAAATAATGACAAACTTTCTCTTCCTTTCAGAAGTGGGCAATGTGGTTAACATTTTAAATTTCCAAACCACAACAGATTGAGTGATGTGCAGTCTATCTGACACATTCTCTAATTCTTACACTGCTTATTCTTTTCTTATTCTATTGACTAGGACTTATAGAACAATGTGCAATAGTTGTGGTCTCCAAACTTTAACTTTAAAGTTTTATCATTAAATATATTTGCTAAAGGATCTTTAAAAAATCCTTCTCTCGTTAGGTTAAGGAATTTCCTTATTTTACTAATTTACTAAGCAGTTTTTTTTCATAGATGCCTTTTCTATAGCCATTGAAATCACCATTAAAACATGTATTAATGTGATAACATTAACAGTACCTAGATTTTTTTGCTACTCATCATGACTTTATTTCTGGAATATGTACTACTTTATCATTATTAACAAATTTTGCGTTCAATTTACTTATAATTTATTTAGAAAGTTGGGATCTATTTTATGTGTGTGTATATGTATGTATGTAATTAAAAGTGGTACCTAACTCTGTTCATTTAAACACTTCCATTTAATTTTACCACTTTTGTTTATTAAGTACCTGAGAAGTAAACTATCATTTCTTCATGGGGAACCTCTCTGAACTCCAGCCTAAATTAGAGCCCTTTGTTAGCCCTCTCACTGTACCCTGTATTATAACTACGTAGTTATCTATGAAGTGGATTATTGACCGAGTCACCCACTAGGCTTTAAGTTCCATAAGGTCCGGGGATTTTATCTGTTTAACTCACTGCTGTAATCCTGGGACCTAACTTGCAATTAGTACATAGTAGACACTTTAAAAATTATCTGTAGAATGAACACATGATTAAATAAATAGTAGTTTGAAAGCTGAAAAAAAAGAAAAAAGAAAGAAAGAAAAAGAAACAGAAGACAAATGTGCATAAATTATGCCTCTTGAAACTGTCGGTTTGAAATATGGATGCCTTTGAATTTTTTTGGTCGATATACGACCCCAGGATTTGTTTTCAGTGCAGGTGTGATTTACAGGCCTGCAATTATTTTGAATATCAACTGACCATTAACGCTGGGATTAAAGCTGCTGTCGTGTGAAACGCCCACAAGGTGGCAGCTGTTCTACTTTACCAAATCTGGTTACTAGGGCAACAGAGCCTCAATGGAAGTTGTGTTCTAGGTTGTAATTTAGAATGGCGTGTGCCAGGGAAAAGCCCCTTAAGTATATGTCTCACTACTTCTTGTTCGTTTATTTAATTTAATTTTTATTTTTATCACAGCAAGTTTGATTACAAAGTTTGGCTTGTTCTAGGTGTGCAAGATGTGGTTCTTTTACACATAAACATATGTCTATTCTTCCTGGAATCCTTTTCCCATGTACGTTATGACAGGATGTTGAGTAGTCTTCTCTTGGTATTCCGTAGGTCTTTGGTGATGATATATTTCACCTGTGTTTGTATATGTCTGTTAACCCCAATATCCTAATGTATCCAATCCTCACAAATTTCCATTGGTGAACCATAAGTTTGTTGAATGAATCAGTGGTTGCCCTTCTCTGTGGAAATATCTTCACTGGTATCCATTTATAGGTAATACCTAAAAGTGATATCATACGATATGTGTCTTTCTCTTTCTGACATACTACACGTTGTGTGATTGCCTCTAGACTCATCTACAGTGCTGCAAATGACATCGTGTCCTTTTTTTCCTTGTCCAATACTCCGTCTGTACATGTACCAGTTTTCTTTGTCCACTCATATGTTGATGGACTTTTTGGTTGCTTCCATGACTTGGCAATTGTAATGCTGCGGCAATGCACATTCGCCTCCCTGTGTCTTTCCAATTCTGTCTTCTTAGGTTATAGGCCCAGGAGTGGGCCTGCTGGATCATATGGTAGAAAAATATTTACGTAGTAAAAGCACCTCCATTCTGTTCTCGTTAGTGGCTCTTACCAGGTCACATCCCACTTAAAGTTGAGGGTATGCACTTCTGCACAACACCTTCAGCATTTATTGTTTGTAGTGTTTTTTTTTGATGAAGTTTATTCTGACAAGTGTGAGCTGCTATATGTTTGTGGTTGGATTTGCATTCGTCTCATAATCCATTGAAATTGAGCTTTCTGGCATGTCCTTTTTTTATTCAAACTGTGAGTAGAGCTTACCTCTTCCAATTGTTTTCGTGAAGTATGTGTGACATTTAGAAATATTTTGGCCATTACCTCCCTAATGACATTCTGAGGGCAGGTTTCATTTACAGCCCTCCAGTACTGGTGCATATGAAGTGACCCTTAGCACAGTTTTTAAAGCTGCTGTTGCAGGTCACTGCCAGAGGGTGGCAGCATTTCTGCTTTTCACAAGCTTTTAACTAGGGAAACAGACTACCTTGCAGTGGTATTTCTCGGTTATAAATTAGAGTGGAATGTGCCTGGATAAACCCCCAAAGGTGATGTGTTTTTTTTTTTTTACTTTTGTTTGTTTTCTAGATTGAGTTTATATTTTTTTATTGGAGTCATATTCCATTGTGTACATGGACCACTTCTTCTTTGTGCATTCCTCTGTTGATGGACATTTTCGTAGCTTCCAAGTTTTGGCTATGATAAATATTGCTGGAGGGCAGGATTGCCAGGCTGTTTTTTTCTTGTTTTGCAGTACGTAGGCCACTCACTGCCATGGCCACTCCGATTGCAGAGCACAGGCTCTGGACGCACAGGCCCAGCAGCCATAGCTCACGGGACCAGCCGCTCCACGGCATGTGTGATTTTCCCGAACCGGGGCATAAACCCGTGTCCCCTGCTTCGGCGGCGGACTCTCAACCACTGTGCCACCAGTGAAGTCCAGCCTGTGTCTTTTTGATTCTCATCCTCTCAGGCGATAGGGCCAGCAGTGGGCATGCTTGATTGAATGGTAGCTCAGTACTTACCTTTTCAATGCACCTCCTTTGTGTTTTCCTTACTGGCTCTTAGCATGTCCCACGTTGAACCAAGCCTAGGCATTTTTCCACAACCCCTTCAGCATTTATTGTTTGCAGAATTTTTGCTGATGGTCATTCTGACTGTTGTGAGCTGATAGGATTTTTGTAATTTGGATTTGCATGTCCTTAATTCTTTCTAAGGTTCATTTTTCCACACCTTTTAAAATTTCTGTTAATGAACAAATGAAAAAAACGTAGAATACAATTAACCTCTTGAAATTGTCTTCTTGAAAGGTTGCCCTCAAAATTGAATGTTTTGGTCAATATTCGCTCCCAGGATTGTTTTTGAGGGCAGGTGTCATTCACAGGCCTGTAATGAGTGTGAATATTTAGTGACCATTAGCACTGGGTTTAAAGCTGCTGTTGTGGTAAGCAGCCACTAGGCGGCAGCATTTCTCCATTCACAAATCTCGTTACTAGGGCAGCAGAGCCGTTCTGGAATCCCTGTTCCTAGGTTGTAAATTAAAATGGAATGTGCCAGGAGAAAACCCCATAAGTTTATGTTACATTATTTCTTGTTTGTTGTTTTAGTTTTTTTAATAGGGGCAATGATTAGAATATTGTTTTTCCTAGGTGTACACAATCTGGTTCATTTGTGCCTAACATATATATATATATATATATATATATATATATATATATATATATATATATATATATATATATATATATATATATATATATTCATGCACAGATCCCCTTCCCATGTCAATTATTGCAGAGTGTTCCATAGACCTCCCTTGCTATATGGTCGGTCTTTTTGTTATGTGTATTTAATAGGTATTTGTACACGTATGGTAACCCTAATCTTAATTTTTCCATTCCCCCCACCTTTCCTTTTAGATAAGCCTAGTTTGTTTTCTAAGTGTGTGAGTGTCTTTCTCTGTGCAAATATGTTCATTTGTGTCAGTTGTTAGATAATGCCTGTAAGTGATATCATAGGATATGTCTTTTGCTTTCCGACTTACCTCATGTTCTGTGATTATCTCTAGGCTCAACTATGGTGCCTGAAAGAGCAGTGTTTCATTGTTTTCCATGGCTAATATTCCATTGTGTACATGGACCACTTCTTCTTTTTCAACTGTTTTGGTGATGGACATTTTGGTTGCTTCCGTGTCTTGGCTATTGTGAAAATTCCTGCAGTGCAGCTGTTGAAGCCTGTGCCTTCTCGACTCTGGACTTGTCAGGTGAGAGTCTCAGCGGTGGGCCTGCTGAAAGGAATGGTGGCTCAATTTTTACTTTTAAACACAGCTCCTTTCTATTCTCATTATTGGCTGTCACCACTTTACATCTCACCAGCAGCTAGAGGGTACACAGTTCCCTAAAACACCTTCAGCATTTAATGTTTGTAGACTTGCAGCTGATGGTAGTTGACATGTGTGAGTTGGAATCATTTTGGAGGTTAGATTTGCATGAGTCTAATAATTACTGATGTTGAGCTTTTATCCATTTTCCTCTTTTTTGAAAATGAGTGAGTAAAACTTACCCCTCCATCCAATCTCCTTGAAAAATTTAACACTTTTGAATTTTTTTGGCCATTCCCTACCTCCGCACAATTTTTTAGGGCAGGTGTCCTTTACAGCCCTGAATCCTTGTGAATGTTAAGTGACCATTAGCTGTGGGTTCAAAGCCGCTCTTGTGGGAAACGGCCACAAGGCGGCAGCATTTCTACATTTCCAACTCTGGGATTTTGGGCCACAGAGCTTTCGTGGCAATCGTGGTAGTAAGCTGCGAATTAGAGTGCAATGTGCCAGTGCAAACCCCCAAGAGCTTATATCTCCTAAATTGTTGTTTGCTTTTTAAATTTAATTATCAGAGGAAATTTGATCAAAATGTAGATTCTCCGAGGTGTACAGTTTCTGGTCCATCCTATCAATGTATCTGTCTATATTCCTCTTTGGATCCATTCCCGTGTATGTTATTATAGAGTGTTGAGTAGACCTCTCTTTGTATTCCTTAGGTATTTTGTGATTATATATTTCCTATGTATTAGTATATGTCTGTTAACCCCCATATCCTAATTCATACATTCCTTACACCTTTCCATTTGGTTAAACATAATTTGGTTTTCTGAATCTATGCGTGTCCTTCTCTTGGAAATTATTTCATGGGTATCAATTCTTAGGTAACACCTATAAGTGATGTCATAGGATGTCTGTCTTACGGTTTCTTTCTTACTTCCAGTGTGGTGATTATCGCTAGGTCCTTCTATGGTGGTGCCAACGGCACTGTTCCATGCTTTTTCATGGCTAAGATTCTATTGTGTACATGGACGACTTCTTCTTGGTGCATTTTTCTGTTGATGCACATTTTGGTTTCTTCCAGGTTTGGCTATGGTACACCTTGCTGCAGTGCAGGATTGCCAGCCTGTGTGTTTTTGATTCTGGTCTACTCAGGTGATAGGCCCATGAGTGGGCCTACCAGATCACATGGTAGCTCCATTTTTACCCTTAAACGCACCTCCATTCTGTTCTCACGACTGGCTCTTACCAGGTTGCAACCCACCAGCAGCTAAAGGGTACGCAGTTCTCTAAAACCCCTTCAGCATTTATTTTTTGTAGACTTTTTTTGCTGATGATCATTCTGACGGCTGTCAGGTGAACGTTTGTGTACACTGGATTTGCATGGCTTTATTGATTCCTGATGTTCAGCCTTTTTCCATTCCCGTTGTTTTAAGAAAAAAGAAAGAGTGGGAGGGAGACGCAAAAGGGAGGGGATATGGAAACATGTATATGTATAACTGATTAAATTTGTTATAAAGCAAAAAATTAAAAAAAATAAAAATAAAAAATAAAAAAATAAAAAAAAATAAAAAAAAAGAAATAAGAGAGAAGGTCCTTCAGGGAGATAAAAAAAAATTGCCTTAGCTATTCATGTATTTTGACTTACATGAACTTTGGATTCAGATTATCAAATTTGCTGAAGAATTCATTTTGTAATTTTATTGGAACTTATTAAATATGTAGCTTAACGTAAGGAGATATTTTTATTAAAATGTGCCCTTTCTTCCTTGAAAATAATCTTTATTTATTCAGATTTTCTTATTATGCCCTTCACAAAATTTCAGAATTTCTCTATAAAAATCTAACATTGAAAAAATTAATTTCTTGACATGTTATAATATTTGTGGGCTTCCCTGGTGGCGCCGTGGTTGAGAGTCCGCCTGCTGATGCAGGGGACGCGGGTTCATGCCCCGGTCCAGGAAGATCCCACATGCCGTGGAGCGTCTGGGCCCATGAGCCATGGCCACTGTGCCTGCGCATCAGGAGCCTGTGCTCCGCGGCGGGAGAGGCCACAACAGTGAGAGGCCCGTGTACCGCAAAAAAAAAAAAAGTATTTATTATATTTGCTGCTCTTGAGAATGACTTGGTATAAAAAAAATTGGTAAAAGAAATACTTTTGAGTTGTTATGCTGACTTTTTATCTTACCGGAAATTTCTGCTGAATTATCTTATTCATAGTTTTTCCATTCCTTGCCTTGATTTTGATAAGATTATCATATCATTTGCAAATAATGACAAACTTTCTCTTCCTTTCAGAAGTGGGCAATGTGGTTAACATTTTAAATTTCCAAACCACAACAGATTGACTGATGTGCAGTCTATCTGACACATTCTCTAATTCTTACACTGCTTATTCTTTTCTTATTCTATTGACTAGGACTTATAGAACAATGTGCAATAGTTGTGGTCTCCAAACTTTAACTTTAAAGTTTTATCATTAAATATATTTGCTAAAGGATCTTTAAAAAATCCTTCTCTCGTTAGGTTAAGGAATTTCCTTATTTTACTAATTTACTAAGCAGTTTTTTTTCATAGATGCCTTTTCTATAGCCATTGAAATCACCATTAAAACATGTATTAATGTGATAACATTAACAGTACCTAGATTTTTTTGCTACTCATCATGACTTTATTTCTGGAATATGTACTACTTTATCATTATTAACAAATTTTGCGTTCAATTTACTTATAATTTATTTAGAAAGTTGGGATCTATTTTATGTGTGTGTATATGTATGTATGTAATTAAAAGTGGTACCTAACTCTGTTCATTTAAACACTTCCATTTAATTTTACCACTTTTGTTTATTAAGTACCTGAGAAGTAAACTATCATTTCTTCATGGGGAACCTCTCTGAACTCCAGCCTAAATTAGAGCCCTTTGTTAGCCCTCTCACTGTACCCTGTATTATAACTACGTAGTTATCTATGAAGTGGATTATTGACCGAGTCACCCACTAGGCTTTAAGTTCCATAAGGTCCGGGGATTTTATCTGTTTAACTCACTGCTGTAATCCTGGGACCTAACTTGCAATTAGTACATAGTAGACACTTTAAAAATTATCTGTAGAATGAACACATGATTAAATAAATAGTAGTTTGAAAGCTGAAAAAAAAGAAAAAAGAAAGAAAGAAAAAGAAACAGAAGACAAATGTGCATAAATTATGCCTCTTGAAACTGTCGGTTTGAAATATGGATGCCTTTGAATTTTTTTGGTCGATATACGACCCCAGGATTTGTTTTCAGTGCAGGTGTGATTTACAGGCCTGCAATTATTTTGAATATCAACTGACCATTAACGCTGGGATTAAAGCTGCTGTCGTGTGAAACGCCCACAAGGTGGCAGCTGTTCTACTTTACCAAATCTGGTTACTAGGGCAACAGAGCCTCAATGGAAGTTGTGTTCTAGGTTGTAATTTAGAATGGCGTGTGCCAGGGAAAAGCCCCTTAAGTATATGTCTCACTACTTCTTGTTCGTTTATTTAATTTAATTTTTATTTTTATCACAGCAAGTTTGATTACAAAGTTTGGCTTGTTCTAGGTGTGCAAGATGTGGTTCTTTTACACATAAACATATGTCTATTCTTCCTGGAATCCTTTTCCCATGTACGTTATGACAGGATGTTGAGTAGTCTTCTCTTGGTATTCCGTAGGTCTTTGGTGATGATATATTTCACCTGTGTTTGTATATGTCTGTTAACCCCAATATCCTAATGTATCCAATCCTCACAAATTTCCATTGGTGAACCATAAGTTTGTTGAATGAATCAGTGGTTGCCCTTCTCTGTGGAAATATCTTCACTGGTATCCATTTATAGGTAATACCTAAAAGTGATATCATACGATATGTGTCTTTCTCTTTCTGACATACTACACGTTGTGTGATTGCCTCTAGACTCATCTACAGTGCTGCAAATGACATCGTGTCCTTTTTTTCCTTGTCCAATACTCCGTCTGTACATGTACCAGTTTTCTTTGTCCACTCATATGTTGATGGACTTTTTGGTTGCTTCCATGACTTGGCAATTGTAATGCTGCGGCAATGCACATTCGCCTCCCTGTGTCTTTCCAATTCTGTCTTCTTAGGTTATAGGCCCAGGAGTGGGCCTGCTGGATCATATGGTAGAAAAATATTTACGTAGTAAAAGCACCTCCATTCTGTTCTCGTTAGTGGCTCTTACCAGGTCACATCCCACTTAAAGTTGAGGGTATGCACTTCTGCACAACACCTTCAGCATTTATTGTTTGTAGTGTTTTTTTTTGATGAAGTTTATTCTGACAAGTGTGAGCTGCTATATGTTTGTGGTTGGATTTGCATTCGTCTCATAATCCATTGAAATTGAGCTTTCTGGCATGTCCTTTTTTTATTCAAACTGTGAGTAGAGCTTACCTCTTCCAATTGTTTTCGTGAAGTATGTGTGACATTTAGAAATATTTTGGCCATTACCTCCCTAATGACATTCTGAGGGCAGGTTTCATTTACAGCCCTCCAGTACTGGTGCATATGAAGTGACCCTTAGCACAGTTTTTAAAGCTGCTGTTGCAGGTCACTGCCAGAGGGTGGCAGCATTTCTGCTTTTCACAAGCTTTTAACTAGGGAAACAGACTACCTTGCAGTGGTATTTCTCGGTTATAAATTAGAGTGGAATGTGCCTGGATAAACCCCCAAAGGTGATGTGTTTTTTTTTTTTTACTTTTGTTTGTTTTCTAGATTGAGTTTATATTTTTTTATTGGAGTCATATTCCATTGTGTACATGGACCACTTCTTCTTTGTGCATTCCTCTGTTGATGGACATTTTCGTAGCTTCCAAGTTTTGGCTATGATAAATATTGCTGGAGGGCAGGATTGCCAGGCTGTTTTTTTCTTGTTTTGCAGTACGTAGGCCACTCACTGCCATGGCCACTCCGATTGCAGAGCACAGGCTCTGGACGCACAGGCCCAGCAGCCATAGCTCACGGGACCAGCCGCTCCACGGCATGTGTGATTTTCCCGAACCGGGGCATAAACCCGTGTCCCCTGCTTCGGCGGCGGACTCTCAACCACTGTGCCACCAGTGAAGTCCAGCCTGTGTCTTTTTGATTCTCATCCTCTCAGGCGATAGGGCCAGCAGTGGGCATGCTTGATTGAATGGTAGCTCAGTACTTACCTTTTCAATGCACCTCCTTTGTGTTTTCCTTACTGGCTCTTAGCATGTCCCACGTTGAACCAAGCCTAGGCATTTTTCCACAACCCCTTCAGCATTTATTGTTTGCAGAATTTTTGCTGATGGTCATTCTGACTGTTGTGAGCTGATAGGATTTTTGTAATTTGGATTTGCATGTCCTTAATTCTTTCTAAGGTTCATTTTTCCACACCTTTTAAAATTTCTGTTAATGAACAAATGAAAAAAACGTAGAATACAATTAACCTCTTGAAATTGTCTTCTTGAAAGGTTGCCCTCAAAATTGAATGTTTTGGTCAATATTCGCTCCCAGGATTGTTTTTGAGGGCAGGTGTCATTCACAGGCCTGTAATGAGTGTGAATATTTAGTGACCATTAGCACTGGGTTTAAAGCTGCTGTTGTGGTAAGCAGCCACTAGGCGGCAGCATTTCTCCATTCACAAATCTCGTTACTAGGGCAGCAGAGCCGTTCTGGAATCCCTGTTCCTAGGTTGTAAATTAAAATGGAATGTGCCAGGAGAAAACCCCATAAGTTTATGTTACATTATTTCTTGTTTGTTGTTTTAGTTTTTTTAATAGGGGCAATGATTAGAATATTGTTTTTCCTAGGTGTACACAATCTGGTTCATTTGTGCCTAACATATATATATATATATATATATATATATATATATTCATGCACAGATCCCCTTCCCATGTCAATTATTGCAGAGTGTTCCATAGACCTCCCTTGCTATATGGTCGGTCTTTTTGTTATGTGTATTTAATAGGTATTTGTACACGTATGGTAACCCTAATCTTAATTTTTCCATTCCCCCCACCTTTCCTTTTAGATAAGCCTAGTTTGTTTTCTAAGTGTGTGAGTGTCTTTCTCTGTGCAAATATGTTCATTTGTGTCAGTTGTTAGATAATGCCTGTAAGTGATATCATAGGATATGTCTTTTGCTTTCCGACTTACCTCATGTTCTGTGATTATCTCTAGGCTCAACTATGGTGCCTGAAAGAGCAGTGTTTCATTGTTTTCCATGGCTAATATTCCATTGTGTACATGGACCACTTCTTCTTTTTCAACTGTTTTGGTGATGGACATTTTGGTTGCTTCCGTGTCTTGGCTATTGTGAAAATTCCTGCAGTGCAGCTGTTGAAGCCTGTGCCTTCTCGACTCTGGACTTGTCAGGTGAGAGTCTCAGCGGTGGGCCTGCTGAAAGGAATGGTGGCTCAATTTTTACTTTTAAACACAGCTCCTTTCTATTCTCATTATTGGCTGTCACCACTTTACATCTCACCAGCAGCTAGAGGGTACACAGTTCCCTAAAACACCTTCAGCATTTAATGTTTGTAGACTTGCAGCTGATGGTAGTTGACATGTGTGAGTTGGAATCATTTTGGAGGTTAGATTTGCATGAGTCTAATAATTACTGATGTTGAGCTTTTATCCATTTTCCTCTTTTTTGAAAATGAGTGAGTAAAACTTACCCCTCCATCCAATCTCCTTGAAAAATTTAACACTTTTGAATTTTTTTGGCCATTCCCTACCTCCGCACAATTTTTTAGGGCAGGTGTCCTTTACAGCCCTGAATCCTTGTGAATGTTAAGTGACCATTAGCTGTGGGTTCAAAGCCGCTCTTGTGGGAAACGGCCACAAGGCGGCAGCATTTCTACATTTCCAACTCTGGGATTTTGGGCCACAGAGCTTTCGTGGCAATCGTGGTAGTAAGCTGCGAATTAGAGTGCAATGTGCCAGTGCAAACCCCCAAGAGCTTATATCTCCTAAATTGTTGTTTGCTTTTTAAATTTAATTATCAGAGGAAATTTGATCAAAATGTAGATTCTCCGAGGTGTACAGTTTCTGGTCCATCCTATCAATGTATCTGTCTATATTCCTCTTTGGATCCATTCCCGTGTATGTTATTATAGAGTGTTGAGTAGACCTCTCTTTGTATTCCTTAGGTATTTTGTGATTATATATTTCCTATGTATTAGTATATGTCTGTTAACCCCCATATCCTAATTCATACATTCCTTACACCTTTCCATTTGGTTAAACATAATTTGGTTTTCTGAATCTATGCGTGTCCTTCTCTTGGAAATTATTTCATGGGTATCAATTCTTAGGTAACACCTATAAGTGATGTCATAGGATGTCTGTCTTACGGTTTCTTTCTTACTTCCAGTGTGGTGATTATCGCTAGGTCCTTCTATGGTGGTGCCAACGGCACTGTTCCATGCTTTTTCATGGCTAAGATTCTACTGTGTACATGGACGACTTCTTCTTGGTGCATTTTTCTGTTGATGCACATTTTGGTTTCTTCCAGGTTTGGCTATGGTACACCTTGCTGCAGTGCAGGATTGCCAGCCTGTGTGTTTTTGATTCTGGTCTACTCAGGTGATAGGCCCATGAGTGGGCCTACCAGATCACATGGTAGCTCCATTTTTACCCTTAAACGCACCTCCATTCTGTTCTCACGACTGGCTCTTACCAGGTTGCAACCCACCAGCAGCTAAAGGGTACGCAGTTCTCTAAAACCCCTTCAGCATTTATTTTTTGTAGACTTGTTTTGCTGATGATCATTCTGACGGTTGTCAGGTGAACGTTTGTGTACACTGGATTTGCATGGCTTTATTGATTCCTGATGTTCAGCCTTTTTCCATTCCCGTTGTTTTAAGAAAAAAGAAAGAGTGGGAGGGAGACGCAAAAGGGAGGGGATATGGAAACATGTATATGTATAACTGATTAAATTTGTTATAAAGCAAAAAATTAAAAAAAATAAAAATAAAAAATAAAAAAATAAAAAAAAATAAAAAAAAAGAAATAAGAGAGAAGGTCCTTCAGGGAGATAAAAAAAAATTGCCTTAGCTATTCATGTATTTTGACTTACATGAACTTTGGATTCAGATTATCAAATTTGCTGAAGAATTCATTTTGTAATTTTATTGGAACTTATTAAATATGTAGCTTAACGTAAGGAGATATTTTTATTAAAATGTGCCCTTTCTTCCTTGAAAATAATCTTTATTTATTCAGATTTTCTTATTATGCCCTTCACAAAATTTCAGAATTTCTCTATAAAAATCTAACATTGAAAAAATTAATTTCTTGACATGTTATAATATTTGTGGGCTTCCCTGGTGGCGCCGTGGTTGAGAGTCCGCCTGCTGATGCAGGGGACGCGGGTTCATGCCCCGGTCCAGGAAGATCCCACATGCCGTGGAGCGTCTGGGCCCATGAGCCATGGCCACTGTGCCTGCGCATCAGGAGCCTGTGCTCCGCGGCGGGAGAGGCCACAACAGTGAGAGGCCCGTGTACCGCAAAAAAAAAAAAAGTATTTATTATATTTGCTGCTCTTGAGAATGACTTGGTATAAAAAAAATTGGTAAAAGAAATACTTTTGAGTTGTTATGCTGACTTTTTATCTTACCGGAAATTTCTGCTGAATTATCTTATTCATAGTTTTTCCATTCCTTGCCTTGATTTTGATAAGATTATCATATCATTTGCAAATAATGACAAACTTTCTCTTCCTTTCAGAAGTGGGCAATGTGGTTAACATTTTAAATTTCCAAACCACAACAGATTGACTGATGTGCAGTCTATCTGACACATTCTCTAATTCTTACACTGCTTATTCTTTTCTTATTCTATTGACTAGGACTTATAGAACAATGTGCAATAGTTGTGGTCTCCAAACTTTAACTTTAAAGTTTTATCATTAAATATATTTGCTAAAGGATCTTTAAAAAATCCTTCTCTCGTTAGGTTAAGGAATTTCCTTATTTTACTAATTTACTAAGCAGTTTTTTTTCATAGATGCCTTTTCTATAGCCATTGAAATCACCATTAAAACATGTATTAATGTGATAACATTAACAGTACCTAGATTTTTTTGCTACTCATCATGACTTTATTTCTGGAATATGTACTACTTTATCATTATTAACAAATTTTGCGTTCAATTTACTTATAATTTATTTAGAAAGTTGGGATCTATTTTATGTGTGTGTATATGTATGTATGTAATTAAAAGTGGTACCTAACTCTGTTCATTTAAACACTTCCATTTAATTTTACCACTTTTGTTTATTAAGTACCTGAGAAGTAAACTATCATTTCTTCATGGGGAACCTCTCTGAACTCCAGCCTAAATTAGAGCCCTTTGTTAGCCCTCTCACTGTACCCTGTATTATAACTACGTAGTTATCTATGAAGTGGATTATTGACCGAGTCACCCACTAGGCTTTAAGTTCCATAAGGTCCGGGGATTTTATCTGTTTAACTCACTGCTGTAATCCTGGGACCTAACTTGCAATTAGTACATAGTAGACACTTTAAAAATTATCTGTAGAATGAACACATGATTAAATAAATAGTAGTTTGAAAGCTGAAAAAAAAGAAAAAAGAAAGAAAGAAAAAGAAACAGAAGACAAATGTGCATAAATTATGCCTCTTGAAACTGTCGGTTTGAAATATGGATGCCTTTGAATTTTTTTGGTCGATATACGACCCCAGGATTTGTTTTCAGTGCAGGTGTGATTTACAGGCCTGCAATTATTTTGAATATCAACTGACCATTAACGCTGGGATTAAAGCTGCTGTCGTGTGAAACGCCCACAAGGTGGCAGCTGTTCTACTTTACCAAATCTGGTTACTAGGGCAACAGAGCCTCAATGGAAGTTGTGTTCTAGGTTGTAATTTAGAATGGCGTGTGCCAGGGAAAAGCCCCTTAAGTATATGTCTCACTACTTCTTGTTCGTTTATTTAATTTAATTTTTATTTTTATCACAGCAAGTTTGATTACAAAGTTTGGCTTGTTCTAGGTGTGCAAGATGTGGTTCTTTTACACATAAACATATGTCTATTCTTCCTGGAATCCTTTTCCCATGTACGTTATGACAGGATGTTGAGTAGTCTTCTCTTGGTATTCCGTAGGTCTTTGGTGATGATATATTTCACCTGTGTTTGTATATGTCTGTTAACCCCAATATCCTAATGTATCCAATCCTCACAAATTTCCATTGGTGAACCATAAGTTTGTTGAATGAATCAGTGGTTGCCCTTCTCTGTGGAAATATCTTCACTGGTATCCATTTATAGGTAATACCTAAAAGTGATATCATACGATATGTGTCTTTCTCTTTCTGACATACTACACGTTGTGTGATTGCCTCTAGACTCATCTACAGTGCTGCAAATGACATCGTGTCCTTTTTTTCCTTGTCCAATACTCCGTCTGTACATGTACCAGTTTTCTTTGTCCACTCATATGTTGATGGACTTTTTGGTTGCTTCCATGACTTGGCAATTGTAATGCTGCGGCAATGCACATTCGCCTCCCTGTGTCTTTCCAATTCTGTCTTCTTAGGTTATAGGCCCAGGAGTGGGCCTGCTGGATCATATGGTAGAAAAATATTTACGTAGTAAAAGCACCTCCATTCTGTTCTCGTTAGTGGCTCTTACCAGGTCACATCCCACTTAAAGTTGAGGGTATGCACTTCTGCACAACACCTTCAGCATTTATTGTTTGTAGTGTTTTTTTTTGATGAAGTTTATTCTGACAAGTGTGAGCTGCTATATGTTTGTGGTTGGATTTGCATTCGTCTCATAATCCATTGAAATTGAGCTTTCTGGCATGTCCTTTTTTTATTCAAACTGTGAGTAGAGCTTACCTCTTCCAATTGTTTTCGTGAAGTATGTGTGACATTTAGAAATATTTTGGCCATTACCTCCCTAATGACATTCTGAGGGCAGGTTTCATTTACAGCCCTCCAGTACTGGTGCATATGAAGTGACCCTTAGCACAGTTTTTAAAGCTGCTGTTGCAGGTCACTGCCAGAGGGTGGCAGCATTTCTGCTTTTCACAAGCTTTTAACTAGGGAAACAGACTACCTTGCAGTGGTATTTCTCGGTTATAAATTAGAGTGGAATGTGCCTGGATAAACCCCCAAAGGTGATGTGTTTTTTTTTTTTTACTTTTGTTTGTTTTCTAGATTGAGTTTATATTTTTTTATTGGAGTCATATTCCATTGTGTACATGGACCACTTCTTCTTTGTGCATTCCTCTGTTGATGGACATTTTCGTAGCTTCCAAGTTTTGGCTATGATAAATATTGCTGGAGGGCAGGATTGCCAGGCTGTTTTTTTCTTGTTTTGCAGTACGTAGGCCACTCACTGCCATGGCCACTCCGATTGCAGAGCACAGGCTCTGGACGCACAGGCCCAGCAGCCATAGCTCACGGGACCAGCCGCTCCACGGCATGTGTGATTTTCCCGAACCGGGGCATAAACCCGTGTCCCCTGCTTCGGCGGCGGACTCTCAACCACTGTGCCACCAGTGAAGTCCAGCCTGTGTCTTTTTGATTCTCATCCTCTCAGGCGATAGGGCCAGCAGTGGGCATGCTTGATTGAATGGTAGCTCAGTACTTACCTTTTCAATGCACCTCCTTTGTGTTTTCCTTACTGGCTCTTAGCATGTCCCACGTTGAACCAAGCCTAGGCATTTTTCCACAACCCCTTCAGCATTTATTGTTTGCAGAATTTTTGCTGATGGTCATTCTGACTGTTGTGAGCTGATAGGATTTTTGTAATTTGGATTTGCATGTCCTTAATTCTTTCTAAGGTTCATTTTTCCACACCTTTTAAAATTTCTGTTAATGAACAAATGAAAAAAACGTAGAATACAATTAACCTCTTGAAATTGTCTTCTTGAAAGGTTGCCCTCAAAATTGAATGTTTTGGTCAATATTCGCTCCCAGGATTGTTTTTGAGGGCAGGTGTCATTCACAGGCCTGTAATGAGTGTGAATATTTAGTGACCATTAGCACTGGGTTTAAAGCTGCTGTTGTGGTAAGCAGCCACTAGGCGGCAGCATTTCTCCATTCACAAATCTCGTTACTAGGGCAGCAGAGCCGTTCTGGAATCCCTGTTCCTAGGTTGTAAATTAAAATGGAATGTGCCAGGAGAAAACCCCATAAGTTTATGTTACATTATTTCTTGTTTGTTGTTTTAGTTTTTTTAATAGGGGCAATGATTAGAATATTGTTTTTCCTAGGTGTACACAATCTGGTTCATTTGTGCCTAACATATATATATATATATATATATATATATATATATATATATATATATATATATATATATATATATATATATATATTCATGCACAGATCCCCTTCCCATGTCAATTATTGCAGAGTGTTCCATAGACCTCCCTTGCTATATGGTCGGTCTTTTTGTTATGTGTATTTAATAGGTATTTGTACACGTATGGTAACCCTAATCTTAATTTTTCCATTCCCCCCACCTTTCCTTTTAGATAAGCCTAGTTTGTTTTCTAAGTGTGTGAGTGTCTTTCTCTGTGCAAATATGTTCATTTGTGTCAGTTGTTAGATAATGCCTGTAAGTGATATCATAGGATATGTCTTTTGCTTTCCGACTTACCTCATGTTCTGTGATTATCTCTAGGCTCAACTATGGTGCCTGAAAGAGCAGTGTTTCATTGTTTTCCATGGCTAATATTCCATTGTGTACATGGACCACTTCTTCTTTTTCAACTGTTTTGGTGATGGACATTTTGGTTGCTTCCGTGTCTTGGCTATTGTGAAAATTCCTGCAGTGCAGCTGTTGAAGCCTGTGCCTTCTCGACTCTGGACTTGTCAGGTGAGAGTCTCAGCGGTGGGCCTGCTGAAAGGAATGGTGGCTCAATTTTTACTTTTAAACACAGCTCCTTTCTATTCTCATTATTGGCTGTCACCACTTTACATCTCACCAGCAGCTAGAGGGTACACAGTTCCCTAAAACACCTTCAGCATTTAATGTTTGTAGACTTGCAGCTGATGGTAGTTGACATGTGTGAGTTGGAATCATTTTGGAGGTTAGATTTGCATGAGTCTAATAATTACTGATGTTGAGCTTTTATCCATTTTCCTCTTTTTTGAAAATGAGTGAGTAAAACTTACCCCTCCATCCAATCTCCTTGAAAAATTTAACACTTTTGAATTTTTTTGGCCATTCCCTACCTCCGCACAATTTTTTAGGGCAGGTGTCCTTTACAGCCCTGAATCCTTGTGAATGTTAAGTGACCATTAGCTGTGGGTTCAAAGCCGCTCTTGTGGGAAACGGCCACAAGGCGGCAGCATTTCTACATTTCCAACTCTGGGATTTTGGGCCACAGAGCTTTCGTGGCAATCGTGGTAGTAAGCTGCGAATTAGAGTGCAATGTGCCAGTGCAAACCCCCAAGAGCTTATATCTCCTAAATTGTTGTTTGCTTTTTAAATTTAATTATCAGAGGAAATTTGATCAAAATGTAGATTCTCCGAGGTGTACAGTTTCTGGTCCATCCTATCAATGTATCTGTCTATATTCCTCTTTGGATCCATTCCCGTGTATGTTATTATAGAGTGTTGAGTAGACCTCTCTTTGTATTCCTTAGGTATTTTGTGATTATATATTTCCTATGTATTAGTATATGTCTGTTAACCCCCATATCCTAATTCATACATTCCTTACACCTTTCCATTTGGTTAAACATAATTTGGTTTTCTGAATCTATGCGTGTCCTTCTCTTGGAAATTATTTCATGGGTATCAATTCTTAGGTAACACCTATAAGTGATGTCATAGGATGTCTGTCTTATGGTTTCTTTCTTACTTCCAGTGTGGTGATTATCGCTAGGTCCTTCTATGGTGGTGCCAACGGCACTGTTCCATGCTTTTTCATGGCTAAGATTCTATTGTGTACATGGACGACTTCTTCTTGGTGCATTTTTCTGTTGATGCACATTTTGGTTTCTTCCAGGTTTGGCTATGGTACACCTTGCTGCAGTGCAGGATTGCCAGCCTGTGTGTTTTTGATTCTGGTCTACTCAGGTGATAGGCCCATGAGTGGGCCTACCAGATCACATGGTAGCTCCATTTTTACCCTTAAACGCACCTCCATTCTGTTCTCACGACTGGCTCTTACCAGGTTGCAACCCACCAGCAGCTAAAGGGTACGCAGTTCTCTAAAACCCCTTCAGCATTTATTTTTTGTAGACTTGTTTTGCTGATGATCATTCTGACGGTTGTCAGGTGAACGTTTGTGTACACTGGATTTGCATGGCTTTATTGATTCCTGATGTTCAGCCTTTTTCCATTCCCGTTGTTTTAAGAAAAAAGAAAGAGTGGGAGGGAGACGCAAAAGGGAGGGGATATGGAAACATGTATATGTATAACTGATTAAATTTGTTATAAAGCAAAAAATTAAAAAAAATAAAAATAAAAAATAAAAAAATAAAAAAAAATAAAAAAAAAGAAATAAGAGAGAAGGTCCTTCAGGGAGATAAAAAAAAATTGCCTTAGCTATTCATGTATTTTGACTTACATGAACTTTGGTTTCAGATTATCAAATTTGCTGAAGAATTCATTTTGTAATTTTATTGGAACTTATTAAATATGTAGCTTAACGTAAGGAGATATTTTTATTAAAATGTGCCCTTTCTTCCTTGAAAATAATCTTTATTTATTCAGATTTTCTTATTATGCCCTTCACAAAATTTCAGAATTTCTCTATAAAAATCTAACATTGAAAAAATTAATTTCTTGACATGTTATAATATTTGTGGGCTTCCCTGGTGGCGCCGTGGTTGAGAGTCCGCCTGCTGATGCAGGGGACGCGGGTTCATGCCCCGGTCCAGGAAGATCCCACATGCCGTGGAGCGTCTGGGCCCATGAGCCATGGCCACTGTGCCTGCGCATCAGGAGCCTGTGCTCCGCGGCGGGAGAGGCCACAACAGTGAGAGGCCCGTGTACCGCAAAAAAAAAAAAAGTATTTATTATATTTGCTGCTCTTGAGAATGACTTGGTATAAAAAAAATTGGTAAAAGAAATACTTTTGAGTTGTTATGCTGACTTTTTATCTTACCGGAAATTTCTGCTGAATTATCTTATTCATAGTTTTTCCATTCCTTGCCTTGATTTTGATAAGATTATCATATCATTTGCAAATAATGACAAACTTTCTCTTCCTTTCAGAAGTGGGCAATGTGGTTAACATTTTAAATTTCCAAACCACAACAGATTGACTGATGTGCAGTCTATCTGACACATTCTCTAATTCTTACACTGCTTATTCTTTTCTTATTCTATTGACTAGGACTTATAGAACAATGTGCAATAGTTGTGGTCTCCAAACTTTAACTTTAAAGTTTTATCATTAAATATATTTGCTAAAGGATCTTTAAAAAATCCTTCTCTCGTTAGGTTAAGGAATTTCCTTATTTTACTAATTTACTAAGCAGTTTTTTTTCATAGATGCCTTTTCTATAGCCATTGAAATCACCATTAAAACATGTATTAATGTGATAACATTAACAGTACCTAGATTTTTTTGCTACTCATCATGACTTTATTTCTGGAATATGTACTACTTTATCATTATTAACAAATTTTGCGTTCAATTTACTTATAATTTATTTAGAAAGTTGGGATCTATTTTATGTGTGTGTATATGTATGTATGTAATTAAAAGTGGTACCTAACTCTGTTCATTTAAACACTTCCATTTAATTTTACCACTTTTGTTTATTAAGTACCTGAGAAGTAAACTATCATTTCTTCATGGGGAACCTCTCTGAACTCCAGCCTAAATTAGAGCCCTTTGTTAGCCCTCTCACTGTACCCTGTATTATAACTACGTAGTTATCTATGAAGTGGATTATTGACCGAGTCACCCACTAGGCTTTAAGTTCCATAAGGTCCGGGGATTTTATCTGTTTAACTCACTGCTGTAATCCTGGGACCTAACTTGCAATTAGTACATAGTAGACACTTTAAAAATTATCTGTAGAATGAACACATGATTAAATAAATAGTAGTTTGAAAGCTGAAAAAAAAGAAAAAAGAAAGAAAGAAAAAGAAACAGAAGACAAATGTGCATAAATTATGCCTCTTGAAACTGTCGGTTTGAAATATGGATGCCTTTGAATTTTTTTGGTCGATATACGACCCCAGGATTTGTTTTCAGTGCAGGTGTGATTTACAGGCCTGCAATTATTTTGAATATCAACTGACCATTAACGCTGGGATTAAAGCTGCTGTCGTGTGAAACGCCCACAAGGTGGCAGCTGTTCTACTTTACCAAATCTGGTTACTAGGGCAACAGAGCCTCAATGGAAGTTGTGTTCTAGGTTGTAATTTAGAATGGCGTGTGCCAGGGAAAAGCCCCTTAAGTATATGTCTCACTACTTCTTGTTCGTTTATTTAATTTAATTTTTATTTTTATCACAGCAAGTTTGATTACAAAGTTTGGCTTGTTCTAGGTGTGCAAGATGTGGTTCTTTTACACATAAACATATGTCTATTCTTCCTGGAATCCTTTTCCCATGTACGTTATGACAGGATGTTGAGTAGTCTTCTCTTGGTATTCCGTAGGTCTTTGGTGATGATATATTTCACCTGTGTTTGTATATGTCTGTTAACCCCAATATCCTAATGTATCCAATCCTCACAAATTTCCATTGGTGAACCATAAGTTTGTTGAATGAATCAGTGGTTGCCCTTCTCTGTGGAAATATCTTCACTGGTATCCATTTATAGGTAATACCTAAAAGTGATATCATACGATATGTGTCTTTCTCTTTCTGACATACTACACGTTGTGTGATTGCCTCTAGACTCATCTACAGTGCTGCAAATGACATCGTGTCCTTTTTTTCCTTGTCCAATACTCCGTCTGTACATGTACCAGTTTTCTTTGTCCACTCATATGTTGATGGACTTTTTGGTTGCTTCCATGACTTGGCAATTGTAATGCTGCGGCAATGCACATTCGCCTCCCTGTGTCTTTCCAATTCTGTCTTCTTAGGTTATAGGCCCAGGAGTGGGCCTGCTGGATCATATGGTAGAAAAATATTTACGTAGTAAAAGCACCTCCATTCTGTTCTCGTTAGTGGCTCTTACCAGGTCACATCCCACTTAAAGTTGAGGGTATGCACTTCTGCACAACACCTTCAGCATTTATTGTTTGTAGTGTTTTTTTTTTGATGAAGTTTATTCTGACAAGTGTGAGCTGCTATATGTTTGTGGTTGGATTTGCATTCGAATCATAATCCATTGAAATTGAGCTTTCTGGCATGTCCTTTTTTTATTCAAACTGTGAGTAGAGCTTACCTCTTCCAATTGTTTTCGTGAAGTATGTGTGACATTTAGAAATATTTTGGCCATTACCTCCCTAATGACATTCTGAGGGCAGGTTTCATTTACAGCCCTCCAGTACTGGTGCATATGAAGTGACCCTTAGCACAGTTTTTAAAGCTGCTGTTGCAGGTCACTGCCAGAGGGTGGCAGCATTTCTGCTTTTCACAAGCTTTTAACTAGGGAAACAGACTACCTTGCAGTGGTATTTCTCGGTTATAAATTAGAGTGGAATGTGCCTGGATAAACCCCCAAAGGTGATGTGTTTTTTTTTTTTTACTTTTGTTTGTTTTCTAGATTGAGTTTATATTTTTTTATTGGAGTCATATTCCATTGTGTACATGGACCACTTCTTCTTTGTGCATTCCTCTGTTGATGGACATTTTCGTAGCTTCCAAGTTTTGGCTATGATAAATATTGCTGGAGGGCAGGATTGCCAGGCTGTTTTTTTCTTGTTTTGCAGTACGTAGGCCACTCACTGCCATGGCCACTCCGATTGCAGAGCACAGGCTCTGGATGCACAGGCCCAGCAGCCATAGCTCACGGGACCAGCCGCTCCACGGCATGTGTGATTTTCCCGAACCGGGGCATAAACCCGTGTCCCCTGCTTCGGCGGCGGACTCTCAACCACTGCGCCACCAGTGAAGTCCAGCCTGTGTCTTTTTGATTCTCATCCTCTCAGGCGATAGGGCCAGCAGTGGGCATGCTTGATTGAATGGTAGCTCAGTACTTACCTTTTCAATGCACCTCCTTTGTGTTTTCCTTACTGGCTCTTAGCATGTCCCACGTTGAACCAAGCCTAGGCATTTCTCCACAACCCCTTCAGCATTTATTGTTTGCAGAATTTTTGCTGATGGTCATTCTGACTGTTGTGAGCTGATAGGATTTTTGTAATTTGGATTTGCATGTCCTTAATTCTTTCTAAGGTTCATTTTTCCACACCTTTTAAAATTTCTGTTAATGAACAAATGAAAAAAACGTAGAATACAATTAACCTCTTGAAATTGTCTTCTTGAAAGGTTGCCCTCAAAATTGAATGTTTTGGTCAATATTCGCTCCCAGGATTGTTTTTGAGGGCAGGTGTCATTCACAGGCCTGTAATGAGTGTGAATATTTAGTGACCATTAGCACTGGGTTTAAAGCTGCTGTTGTGGTAAGCAGCCACTAGGCGGCAGCATTTCTCCATTCACAAATCTCGTGACTAGGGCAGCAGAGCCGTTCTGGAATCCCTGTTCCTAGGTTGTAAATTAAAATGGAATGTGCCAGGAGAAAACCCCATAAGTTTATGTTACATTATTTCTTGTTTGTTGTTTTAGTTTTTTTAATAGGGGCAATGATTAGAATATTGTTTGTCCTAGGTGTACACAATCTGGTTCATTTGTGCCTAACATATACATATATATATATTCATGCACAGATCCCCTTCCCATGTCAATTATTGCAGAGTGTTCCATAGACCTCCCTTGCTATATGGTCGGTCTTTTTGTTATGTGTATTTAATAGGTATTTGTACACGTATGGTAACCCTAATCTTAATTTTTCCATTCCCCCCACCTTTCCTTTTAGATAAGCCTAGTTTGTTTTCTAAGTGTGTGAGTGTCTTTCTCTGTGCAAATATGTTCATTTGTGTCAGTTGTTAGATAATGCCTGTAAGTGATATCATAGGATATGTCTTTTGCTTTCCGACTTACCTCATGTTCTGTGATTATCTCTAGGCTCAACTATGGTGCCTGAAAGAGCAGTGTTTCATTGTTTTCCATGGCTAATATTCCATTGTGTACATGGACCACTTCTTCTTTTTCAACTGATATGGTGATGGACATTTTGGTTGCTTCCGTGTCTTGGCTATTGTGAAAATTCCTGCAGTGCAGCTGTTGAAGCCTGTGCCTTCTCGACTCTGGACTTGTCAGGTGAGAGTCTCAGCGGTGGGCCTGCTGAAAGGAATGGTGGCTCAATTTTTACTTTTAAACACAGCTCCTTTCTATTCTCATTATTGGCTGTCACCACTTTACATCTCACCAGCAGCTAGAGGGTACACAGTTCTCTAAAACACCTTCAGCATTTAATGTTTGTAGACTTGCAGCTGATGGTAGTTGACATGTGTGAGTTGGAATCATTTTGGAGGTTAGATTTGCATGAGTCTAATAATTACTGATGTTGAGCTTTTATCCATTTTCCTCTTTTTTGAAAATGAGTGAGTAAAACTTACCCCTCCATCCAATCTCCTTGAAAAATTTAACACTTTTGAATTTTTTTGGCCATTCCCTACCTCCGCACAATTTTTTAGGGCAGGTGTCCTTTACAGCCCTGAATCCTTGTGAATGTTAAGTGACCATTAGCTGTGGGTTCAAAGCCGCTCTTGTGGGAAACGGCCACAAGGCGGCAGCATTTCTACATTTCCAACTCTGGGATTTTGGACCACAGAGCTTTCGTGGCAATCGTGGTAGTAAGCTGCGAATTAGAGTGCAATGTGCCAGTGCAAACCCCCAAGAGCTTATATCTCCTAAATTGTTGTTTGCTTTTTAAATTTAATTATCAGAGGAAATTTGATCAAAATGTAGATTCTCCGAGGTGTACAGTTTCTGGTTCATCCTATCAATGTATCTGTCTATATGCCTCTTTGGATCCATTCCCGTGTATGTTATTATAGAGTGTTGAGTAGACCTCTCTTTGTATTCCTTAGGTATTTTGTGATTATATATTTCCTATGTATTAGTATATGTCTGTTAACCCCCATATCCTAATTCATACATTCCTTACACCTTTCCATTTGGTTAAACATAATTTGGTTTTCTGAATCTATGCGTGTCCTTCTCTTGGAAATTATTTCATGGGTATCAATTCTTAGGTAACACCTATAAGTGATGTCATAGGATGTCTGTCTTACGGTTTCTTTCTTACTTCCAGTGTGGTGATTATCGCTAGGTCCTTCTATGGTGGTGCCAACGGCACTGTTCCATGCTTTTTCATGGCTAAGATTCCATTGTGTACATGGACGACTTCTTCTTGGTGCATTTTTCTGTTGATGCACATTTTGGTTTCTTCCAGGTTTGGCTATGGTACACCTTGCTGCAGTGCAGGATTGCCAGCCTGTGTGTTTTTGATTCTGGTCTACTCAGGTGATAGGCCCATGAGTGGGCCTACCAGATCACATGGTAGCTCCATTTTTACCCTTAAACGCACCTCCATTCTGTTCTCACGACTGGCTCTTACCAGGTTGCAACCCACCAGCAGCTAAAGGATACGCAGTTCTCTAAAACCCATTCAGCATTTATTTTTTGTAGACTTTTTTTGCTGATGATCATTCTGACGGCTGTCAGGTGAACGTTTGTGTACACTGGATTTGCATGGCTTTATTGATTCCTGATGTTCAGCCTTTTTCCATTCCCGTTGTTTTAAGAAAAAAGAAAGAGTGGGAGGGAGACGCAAAAGGGAGGGGATATGGAAACATGTATATGTATAACTGATTAAATTTGTTATAAAGCAAAAAATTAAAAAAAATAAAAATAAAAAATAAAAAAATTAAAAAAATTAAAAAAAAGAAATAAGAGAGAAGGTCCTTCAGGGAGATAAAAAAAATTGCCTTAGCTATTCATGTATTTTGACTTACATGAACTTTGGATTCAGATTATCAAATTTGCTGAAGAATTCATTTTGTAATTTTATTGGAACTTATTAAATATGTAGCTTAACGTAAGGAGATATTTTTATTAAAATGTGCCCTTTCTTCCTTGAAAATAATCTTTATTTATTCAGATTTTCTTATTATGCCCTTCACAAAATTTCAGAATTTCTCTATAAAAATCTAACATTGAAAAAATTAATTTCTTGACATGTTATAATATTTGTGGGCTTCCCTGGTGGCGCCGTGGTTGAGAGTCCGCCTGCTGATGCAGGGGACGCGGGTTCATGCCCCGGTCCAGGAAGATCCCACATGCCGTGGAGCGTCTGGGCCCATGAGCCATGGCCACTGTGCCTGCGCATCAGGAGCCTGTGCTCCGTGGCGGGAGAGGCCACAACAGTGAGAGGCCCGTGTACCGCAAAAAAAAAAGTATTTATTATATTTGCTGCTCTTGAGAATGACTTGGTATAAAAAAAATTGGTAAAAGAAATACTTTTGAGTTGTTATGCTGACTTTTTATCTTACCGGAAATTTCTGCTGAATTATCTTATTCATAGTTTTTCCATTCCTTGCCTTGATTTTGATAAGATTATCATATCATTTGCAAATAATGACAAACTTTCTCTTCCTTTCAGAAGTGGGCAATGTGGTTAACATTTTAAATTTCCAAACCACAACAGATTGACTGATGTGCAGTCTATCTGACACATTCTCTAATTCTTACACTGCTTATTCTTTTCTTATTCTATTGACTAGGACTTATAGAACAATGTGCAATAGTTGTGGTCTCCAAACTTTAACTTTAAAGTTTTATCATTAAATATATTTGCTAAAGGATCTTTAAAAAATCCTTCTCTCGTTAGGTTAAGGAATTTCCTTATTTTACTAATTTACTAAGCAGTTTTTTTTCATAGATGCCTTTTCTATAGCCATTGAAATCACCATTAAAACATGTATTAATGTGATAACATTAACAGTACCTAGATTTTTTTGCTACTCATCATGACTTTATTTCTGGAATATGTACTACTTTATCATTATTAACAAATTTTGCGTTCAATTTACTTATAATTTATTTAGAAAGTTGGGATCTATTTTATGTGTGTGTATATGTATGTATGTAATTAAAAGTGGTACCTAACTCTGTTCATTTAAACACTTCCATTTAATTTTACCACTTTTGTTTATTAAGTACCTGAGAAGTAAACTATCATTTCTTCATGGGGAACCTCTCTGAACTCCAGCCTAAATTAGAGCCCTTTGTTAGCCCTCTCACTGTACCCTGTATTATAACTACGTAGTTATCTATGAAGTGGATTATTGACCGAGTCACCCACTAGGCTTTAAGTTCCATAAGGTCCGGGGATTTTATCTGTTTAACTCACTGCTGTAATCCTGGGACCTAACTTGCAATTAGTACATAGTAGACACTTTAAAAATTATCTGTAGAATGAACACATGATTAAATAAATAGTAGTTTGAAAGCTGAAAAAAAAGAAAAAAGAAAGAAAGAAAAAGAAACAGAAGACAAATGTGCATAAATTATGCCTCTTGAAACTGTCGGTTTGAAATATGGATGCCTTTGAATTTTTTTGGTCGATATACGACCCCAGGATTTGTTTTCAGTGCAGGTGTGATTTACAGGCCTGCAATTATTTTGAATATCAACTGACCATTAACGCTGGGATTAAAGCTGCTGTCGTGTGAAACGCCCACAAGGTGGCAGCTGTTCTACTTTACCAAATCTGGTTACTAGGGCAACAGAGCCTCAATGGAAGTTGTGTTCTAGGTTGTAATTTAGAATGGCGTGTGCCAGGGAAAAGCCCCTTAAGTATATGTCTCACTACTTCTTGTTCGTTTATTTAATTTAATTTTTATTTTTATCACAGCAAGTTTGATTACAAAGTTTGGCTTGTTCTAGGTGTGCAAGATGTGGTTCTTTTACACATAAACATATGTCTATTCTTCCTGGAATCCTTTTCCCATGTACGTTATGACAGGATGTTGAGTAGTCTTCTCTTGGTATTCCGTAGGTCTTTGGTGATGATATATTTCACCTGTGTTTGTATATGTCTGTTAACCCCAATATCCTAATGTATCCAATCCTCACAAATTTCCATTGGTGAACCATAAGTTTGTTGAATGAATCAGTGGTTGCCCTTCTCTGTGGAAATATCTTCACTGGTATCCATTTATAGGTAATACCTAAAAGTGATATCATACGATATGTGTCTTTCTCTTTCTGACATACTACACGTTGTGTGATTGCCTCTAGACTCATCTACAGTGCTGCAAATGACATCGTGTCCTTTTTTTCCTTGTCCAATACTCCGTCTGTACATGTACCAGTTTTCTTTGTCCACTCATATGTTGATGGACTTTTTGGTTGCTTCCATGACTTGGCAATTGTAATGCTGCGGCAATGCACATTCGCCTCCCTGTGTCTTTCCAATTCTGTCTTCTTAGGTTATAGGCCCAGGAGTGGGCCTGCTGGATCATATGGTAGAAAAATATTTACGTAGTAAAAGCACCTCCATTCTGTTCTCGTTAGTGGCTCTTACCAGGTCACATCCCACTTAAAGTTGAGGGTATGCACTTCTGCACAACACCTTCAGCATTTATTGTTTGTAGTTTTTTTTTGCTGAAGTTTATTCTGACAAGTGTGAGCTGCTATATGTTTGTGGTTGGATTTGCATTCGTCTCATAATCCATTGAAATTGAGCTTTCTGGCATGTCCTTTTTTTATTCAAACTGTGAGTAGAGCTTACCTCTTCCAATTGTTTTCGTGAAGTATGTGTGACATTTAGAAATATTTTGGCCATTACCTCCCTAATGACATTCTGAGGGCAGGTTTCATTTACAGCCCTCCAGTACTGGTGCATATGAAGTGACCCTTAGCACAGTTTTTAAAGCTGCTGTTGCAGGTCACTGCCAGAGGGTGGCAGCATTTCTGCTTTTCACAAGCTTTTAACTAGGGAAACAGACTACCTTGCAGTGGTATTTCTCGGTTATAAATTAGAGTGGAATGTGCCTGGATAAACCCCCAAAGGTGATGTGTTTTTTTTTTTTACTTTTGTTTGTTTTCTAGATTGAGTTTATATTTTTTTATTGGAGTCATATTCCATTGTGTACATGGACCACTTCTTCTTTGTGCATTCCTCTGTTGATGGACATTTTCGTAGCTTCCAAGTTTTGGCTATGATAAATATTGCTGGAGGGCAGGATTGCCAGGCTGTTTTTTTCTTGTTTTGCAGTACGTAGGCCACTCACTGCCATGGCCACTCCGATTGCAGAGCACAGGCTCTGGACGCACAGGCCCAGCAGCCATAGCTCACGGGACCAGCCGCTCCACGGCATGTGTGATTTTCCCGAACCGGGGCATAAACCCGTGTCCCCTGCTTCGGCGGCGGACTCTCAACCACTGCGCCACCAGTGAAGTCCAGCCTGTGTCTTTTTGATTCTCATCCTCTCAGGCGATAGGGCCAGCAGTGGGCATGCTTGATTGAATGGTAGCTCAGTACTTACCTTTTCAATGCACCTCCTTTGTGTTTTCCTTACTGGCTCTTAGCATGTCCCACGTTGAACCAAGCCTAGGCATTTTTCCACAACCCCTTCAGCATTTATTGTTTGCAGAATTTTTGCTGATGGTCATTCTGACTGTTGTGAGCTGATAGGATTTTTGTAATTTGGATTTGCATGTCCTTAATTCTTTCTAAGGTTCATTTTTCCACACCTTTTAAAATTTCTGTTAATGAACAAATGAAAAAAACGTAGAATACAATTAACCTCTTGAAATTGTCTTCTTGAAAGGTTGCCCTCAAAATTGAATGTTTTGGTCAATATTCGCTCCCAGGATTGTTTTTGAGGGCAGGTGTCATTCACAGGCCTGTAATGAGTGTGAATATTTATTGACCATTAGCACTGGGTTTAAAGCTGCTGTTGTGGTAAGCAGCCACTAGGCGGCAGCATTTCTCCATTCACAAATCTCGTGACTAGGGCAGCAGAGCCGTTCTGGAATCCCTGTTCCTAGGTTGTAAATTAAAATGGAATGTGCCAGGAGAAAACCCCATAAGTTTATGTTACATTATTTCTTGTTTGTTGTTTTAGTTTTTTTAATAGGGGCAATGATTAGAATATTGTTTGTCCTAGGTGTACACAATCTGGTTCATTTGTGCCTAACATATATATATATATATATATATATATATATATATATATATATATATATATATATATATATTCATGCACAGATCCCCTTCCCATGTCAATTATTGCAGAGTGTTCCATAGACCTCCCTTGCTATATGGTCGGTCTTTTTGTTATGTGTATTTAATAGGTATTTGTACACGTATGGTAACCCTAATCTTAATTTTTCCATTCCCCCCACCTTTCCTTTTAGATAAGCCTAGTTTGTTTTCTAAGTGTGTGAGTGTCTTTCTCTGTGCAAATATGTTCATTTGTGTCAGTTGTTAGATAATGCCTGTAAGTGATATCATAGGATATGTCTTTTGCTTTCCGACTTACCTCATGTTCTGTGATTATCTCTAGGCTCAACTATGGTGCCTGAAAGAGCAGTGTTTCATTGTTTTCCATGGCTAATATTCCATTGTGTACATGGACCACTTCTTCTTTTTCAACTGATATGGTGATGGACATTTTGGTTGCTTCCGTGTCTTGGCTATTGTGAAAATTCCTGCAGTGCAGCTGTTGAAGCCTGTGCCTTCTCGACTCTGGACTTGTCAGGTGAGAGTCTCAGCGGTGGGCCTGCTGAACGGAATGGTGGCTCAATTTTTACTTTTAAACGCAGCTCCTTTCTATTCTTATTATTGGCTGTCACCACTTTACATCTCACCAGCAGCTAGAGGGTACACAGTTCCCTAAAACACCTTCAGCATTTAATGTTTGTAGACTTGCAGCTGATGGTAGTTGACATGTGTGAGTTGGAATCATTTTGGAGGTTAGATTTGCATGAGTCTAATAATTACTGATGTTGAGCTTTTATCCATTTTCCTCTTTTTTGAAAATGAGTGAGTAAAACTTACCCCTCCATCCAATCTCCTTGAAAAATTTAACACTTTTGAATTTTTTTGGCCATTCCCTACCTCCGCACAATTTTTTAGGGCAGGTGTCCTTTACAGCCCTGAATCCTTGTGAATGTTAAGTGACCATTAGCTGTGGGTTCAAAGCCGCTCTTGTGGGAAACGGCCACAAGGCGGCAGCATTTCTACATTTCCAACTCTGGGATTTTGGGCCACAGAGCTTTCGTGGCAATCGTGGTAGTAAGCTGCGAATTAGAGTGCAATGTGCCAGTGCAAACCCCCAAGAGCTTATATCTCCTAAATTGTTGTTTGCTTTTTAAATTTAATTATCAGAGGAAATTTGATCAAAATGTAGATTCTCCGAGGTGTACAGTTTCTGGTTCATCCTATCAATGTATCTGTCTATATTCCTCTTTGGATCCATTCCCGTGTATGTTATTATAGAGTGTTGAGTAGACCTCTCTTTGTATTCCTTAGGTATTTTGTGATTATATATTTCCTATGTATTAGTATATGTCTGTTAACCCCCATATCCTAATTCATACATTCCTTACACCTTTCTATTTGGTTAAACATAATTTGGTTTTCTGAATCTATGCGTGTCCTTCTCTTGGAAATTATTTCATGGGTATCAATTCTTAGGTAACACCTATAAGTGATGTCATAGGATGTCTGTCTTACGGTTTCTTTCTTACTTCCAGTGTGGTGATTATCGCTAGGTCCTTCTATGGTGGTGCCAACGGCACTGTTCCATGCTTTCTCATGGCTAAGATTCCATTGTGTACATGGACGACTTCTTCTTGGTGCATTTTTCTGTTGATGCACATTTTGGTTTCTTCCAGGTTTGGCTATGGTACACCTTGCTGCAGTGCAGGATTGCCAGCCTGTGTGTTTTTGATTCTGGTCTACTCAGGTGATAGGCCCATGAGTGGGCCTACCAGATCACATGGTAGCTCCATTTTTACCCTTAAACGCACCTCCATTCTGTTCTCACGACTGGCTCTTACCAGGTTGCAACCCACCAGCAGCTAAAGGGTACGCAGTTCTCTAAAACCCCTTCAGCATTTATTTTTTGTAGACTTTTTTTGCTGATGATCATTCTGACGGCTGTCAGGTGAACGTTTGTGTACACTGGATTTGCATGGCTTTATTGATTCCTGATGTTCAGCCTTTTTCCATTCCCGTTGTTTTAAGAAAAAAGAAAGAGTGGGAGGGAGACGCAAAAGGGAGGGGATATGGAAACATGTATATGTATAACTGATTAAATTTGTTATAAAGCAAAAAATTAAAAAAAATAAAAATAAAAAATAAAAAAATAAAAAAAATTAAAAAAAAAAGAAATAAGAGAGAAGGTCCTTCAGGGAGATAAAAAAAAATTGCCTTAGCTATTCATGTATTTTGACTTACATGAACTTTGGATTCAGATTATCAAATTTGCTGAAGAATTCATTTTGTAATTTTATTGGAACTTATTAAATATGTAGCTTAACGTAAGGAGATATTTTTATCAAAATGTGCCCTTTCTTCCTTGAAAATAATCTTTATTTATTCAGATTTTCTTATTATGCCCTTCACAAAATTTCAGAATTTCTCTATAAAAATCTAACATTGAAAAAATTAATTTCTTGACATGTTATAATATTTTTGGGCTTCCCTGGTGGCGCCGTGGTTGAGAGTCCGCCTGCTGATGCAGGGGACGCGGGTTCATGCCCCGGTCCAGGAAGATCCCACATGCCGTGGAGCGTCTGGGCCCATGAGCCATGGCCACTGTGCCTGCGCATCAGGAGCCTGTGCTCCGCGGCGGGAGAGGCCACAACAGTGAGAGGCCCGTGTACCGCAAAAAAAAAAAGTATTTATTATATTTGCTGCTCTTGAGAATGACTTGGTATAAAAAAAATTGGTAAAAGAAATACTTTTGAGTTGTTATGCTGACTTTTTATCTTACCGGAAATTTCTGCTGAATTATCTTATTCATAGTTTTTCCATTCCTTGCCTTGATTTTGATAAGATTATCATATCATTTGCAAATAATGACAAACTTTCTCTTCCTTTCAGAAGTGGGCAATGTGGTTAACATTTTAAATTTCCAAACCACAACAGATTGACTGATGTGCAGTCTATCTGACACATTCTCTAATTCTTACACTGCTTATTCTTTTCTTATTCTATTGACTAGGACTTATAGAACAATGTGCAATAGTTGTGGTCTCCAAACTTTAACTTTAAAGTTTTATCATTAAATATATTTGCTAAAGGATCTTTAAAAAATCCTTCTCTCGTTAGGTTAAGGAATTTCCTTATTTTACTAATTTACTAAGCAGTTTTTTTTCATAGATGCCTTTTCTATAGCCATTGAAATCACCATTAAAACATGTATTAATGTGATAACATTAACAGTACCTAGATTTTTTTGCTACTCATCATGACTTTATTTCTGGAATATGTACTACTTTATCATTATTAACAAATTTTGCGTTCAATTTACTTATAATTTATTTAGAAAGTTGGGATCTATTTTATGTGTGTGTATATGTATGTATGTAATTAAAAGTGGTACCTAACTCTGTTCATTTAAACACTTCCATTTAATTTTACCACTTTTGTTTATTAAGTACCTGAGAAGTAAACTATCATTTCTTCATGGGGAACCTCTCTGAACTCCAGCCTAAATTAGAGCCCTTTGTTAGCCCTCTCACTGTACCCTGTATTATAACTATGTAGTTATCTATGAAGTGGATTATTGACCGAGTCACCCACTAGGCTTTAAGTTCCATAAGGTCCGGGGATTTTATCTGTTTAACTCACTGCTGTAATCCTGGGACCTAACTTGCAATTAGTACATAGTAGACACTTTAAAAATTATCTGTAGAATGAACACATGATTAAATAAATAGTAGTTTGAAAGCTGAAAAAAAAGAAAAAAGAAAGAAAGAAAAAGAAACAGAAGACAAATGTGCATAAATTATGCCTCTTGAAACTGTCGGTTTGAAATATGGATGCCTTTGAATTTTTTTGGTCGATATACGACCCCAGGATTTGTTTTCAGTGCAGGTGTGATTTACAGGCCTGCAATTATTTTGAATATCAACTGACCATTAACGCTGGGATTAAAGCTGCTGTCGTGTGAAACGCCCACAAGGTGGCAGCTGTTCTACTTTACCAAATCTGGTTACTAGGGCAACAGAGCCTCAATGGAAGTTGTGTTCTAGGTTGTAATTTAGAATGGCGTGTGCCAGGGAAAAGCCCCTTAAGTATATGTCTCACTACTTCTTGTTCGTTTATTTAATTTAATTTTTATTTTTATCACAGCAAGTTTGATTACAAAGTTTGGCTTGTTCTAGGTGTGCAAGATGTGGTTCTTTTACACATAAACATATGTCTATTCTTCCTGGAATCCTTTTCCCATGTACGTTATGACAGGATGTTGAGTAGTCTTCTCTTGGTATTCCGTAGGTCTTTGGTGATGATATATTTCACCTGTGTTTGTATATGTCTGTTAACCCCAATATCCTAATGTATCCAATCCTCACAAATTTCCATTGGTGAACCATAAGTTTGTTGAATGAATCAGTGGTTGCCCTTCTCTGTGGAAATATCTTCACTGGTATCCATTTATAGGTAATACCTAAAAGTGATATCATACGATATGTGTCTTTCTCTTTCTGACATACTACACGTTGTGTGATTGCCTCTAGACTCATCTACAGTGCTGCAAATGACATCGTGTCCTTTTTTTCCTTGTCCAATACTCCGTCTGTACATGTACCAGTTTTCTTTGTCCACTCATATGTTGATGGACTTTTTGGTTGCTTCCATGACTTGGCAATTGTAATGCTGCGGCAATGCACATTCGCCTCCCTGTGTCTTTCCAATTCTGTCTTCTTAGGTTATAGGCCCAGGAGTGGGCCTGCTGGATCATATGGTAGAAAAATATTTACGTAGTAAAAGCACCTCCATTCTGTTCTCGTTAGTGGCTCTTACCAGGTCACATCCCACTTAAAGTTGAGGGTATGCACTTCTGCACAACACCTTCAGCATTTATTGTTTGTAGTTTTTTTTTGCTGAAGTTTATTCTGACAAGTGTGAGCTGCTATATGTTTGTGGTTGGATTTGCATTCGTCTCATAATCCATTGAAATTGAGCTTTCTGGCATGTCCTTTTTTTATTCAAACTGTGAGTAGAGCTTACCTCTTCCAATTGTTTTCGTGAAGTATGTGTGACATTTAGAAATATTTTGGCCATTACCTCCCTAATGACATTCTGAGGGCAGGTTTCATTTACAGCCCTCCAGTACTGGTGCATATGAAGTGACCCTTAGCACAGTTTTTAAAGCTGCTGTTGCAGGTCACTGCCAGAGGGTGGCAGCATTTCTGCTTTTCACAAGCTTTTAACTAGGGAAACAGACTACCTTGCAGTGGTATTTCTCGGTTATAAATTAGAGTGGAATGTGCCTGGATAAACCCCCAAAGGTGATGTGTTTTTTTTTTTACTTTTGTTTGTTTTCTAGATTGAGTTTATATTTTTTTATTGGAGTCATATTCCATTGTGTACATGGACCACTTCTTCTTTGTGCATTCCTCTGTTGATGGACATTTTCGTAGCTTCCAAGTTTTGGCTATGATAAATATTGCTGGAGGGCAGGATTGCCAGGCTGTTTTTTTCTTGTTTTGCAGTACGTAGGCCACTCACTGCCATGGCCACTCCGATTGCAGAGCACAGGCTCTGGACGCACAGGCCCAGCAGCCATAGCTCACGGGACCAGCCGCTCCACGGCATGTGTGATTTTCCCGAACCGGGGCATAAACCCGTGTCCCCTGCTTCGGCGGCGGACTCTCAACCACTGCGCCACCAGTGAAGTCCAGCCTGTGTCTTTTTGATTCTCATCCTCTCAGGCGATAGGGCCAGCAGTGGGCATGCTTGATTGAATGGTAGCTCAGTACTTACCTTTTCAATGCACCTCCTTTGTGTTTTCCTTACTGGCTCTTAGCATGTCCCACGTTGAACCAAGCCTAGGCATTTTTCCACAACCCCTTCAGCATTTATTGTTTGCAGAATTTTTGCTGATGGTCATTCTGACTGTTGTGAGCTGATAGGATTTTTGTAATTTGGATTTGCATGTCCTTAATTCTTTCTAAGGTTCATTTTTCCACACCTTTTAAAATTTCTGTTAATGAACAAATGAAAAAAACGTAGAATACAATTAACCTCTTGAAATTGTCTTCTTGAAAGGTTGCCCTCAAAATTGAATGTTTTGGTCAATATTCGCTCCCAGGATTGTTTTTGAGGGCAGGTGTCATTCACAGGCCTGTAATGAGTGTGAATATTTATTGACCATTAGCACTGGGTTTAAAGCTGCTGTTGTGGTAAGCAGCCACTAGGCGGCAGCATTTCTCCATTCACAAATCTCGTTACTAGGGCAGCAGAGCCGTTCTGGAATCCCTGTTCCTAGGTTGTAAATTAAAATGGAATGTGCCAGGAGAAAACCCCATAAGTTTATGTTACATTATTTCTTGTTTGTTGTTTTAGTTTTTTTAATAGGGGCAATGATTAGAATATTGTTTGTCCTAGGTGTACACAATCTGGTTCATTTGTGCCTAACATATATATATATATATATATATATATATATATATATATATATTCATGCACAGATCCCCTTCCCATGTCAATTATTGCAGAGTGTTCCATAGACCTCCCTTGCTATATGGTCGGTCTTTTTGTTATGTGTATTTAATAGGTATTTGTACACGTATGGTAACCCTAATCTTAATTTTTCCATTCCCCCCACCTTTCCTTTTAGATAAGCCTAGTTTGTTTTCTAAGTGTGTGAGTGTCTTTCTCTGTGCAAATATGTTCATTTGTGTCAGTTGTTAGATAATGCCTGTAAGTGATATCATAGGATATGTCTTTTGCTTTCCGACTTACCTCATGTTCTGTGATTATCTCTAGGCTCAACTATGGTGCCTGAAAGAGCAGTGTTTCATTGTTTTCCATGGCTAATATTCCATTGTGTACATGGACCACTTCTTCTTTTTCAACTGATATGGTGATGGACATTTTGGTTGCTTCCGTGTCTTGGCTATTGTGAAAATTCCTGCAGTGCAGCTGTTGAAGCCTGTGCCTTCTCGACTCTGGACTTGTCAGGTGAGAGTCTCAGCGGTGGGCCTGCTGAACGGAATGGTGGCTCAATTTTTACTTTTAAACACAGCTCCTTTCTATTCTCATTATTGGCTGTCACCACTTTACATCTCACCAGCAGCTAGAGGGTACACAGTTCTCTAAAACACCTTCAGCATTTAATGTTTGTAGACTTGCAGCTGATGGTAGTTGACATGTGTGAGTTGGAATCATTTTGGAGGTTAGATTTGCATGAGTCTAATAATTACTGATGTTGAGCTTTTATCCATTTTCCTCTTTTTTGAAAATGAGTGAGTAAAACTTACCCCTCCATCCAATCTCCTTGAAAAATTTAACACTTTTGAATTTTTTTGGCCATTCCCTACCTCCGCACAATTTTTTAGGGCAGGTGTCCTTTATAGCCCTGAATCCTTGTGAATGTTAAGTGACCATTAGCTGTGGGTTCAAAGCCGCTCTTGTGGGAAACGGCCACAAGGCGGCAGCATTTCTACATTTCCAACTCTGGGATTTGGGGCCACAGAGCTTTCGTGGCAATCGTGGTAGTAAGCTGCGAATTAGAGTGCAATGTGCCAGTGCAAACCCCCAAGAGCTTATATCTCCTAAATTGTTGTTTGCTTTTTAAATTTAATTATCAGAGGAAATTTGATCAAAATGTAGATTCTCCGAGGTGTACAGTTTCTGGTTCATCCTATCAATGTATCTGTCTATATTCCTCTTTGGATCCATTCCCGTGTATGTTATTATAGAGTGTTGAGTAGACCTCTCTTTGTATTCCTTAGGTATTTTGTGATTATATATTTCCTATGTATTAGTATATGTCTGTTAACCCCCATATCCTAATTCATACATTCCTTACACCTTTCCATTTGGTTAAACATAATTTGGTTTTCTGAATCTATGCGTGTCCTTCTCTTGGAAATTATTTCATGGGTATCAATTCTTAGGTAACACCTATAAGTGATGTCATAGGATGTCTGTCTTACGGTTTCTTTCTTACTTCCAGTGTGGTGATTATCGCTAGGTCCTTCTATGGTGGTGCCAACGGCACTGTTCCATGCTTTCTCATGGCTAAGATTCCATTGTGTACATGGACGACTTCTTCTTGGTGCATTTTTCTGTTGATGCACATTTTGGTTTCTTCCAGGTTTGGCTATGGTACACCTTGCTGCAGTGCAGGATTGCCAGCCTGTGTGTTTTTGATTCTGGTCTACTCAGGTGATAGGCCCATGAGTGGGCCTACCAGATCACATGGTAGCTCCATTTTTACCCTTAAACGCACCTCCATTCTGTTCTCACGACTGGCTCTTACCAGGTTGCAACCCACCAGCAGCTAAAGGGTACGCAGTTCTCTAAAACCCCTTCAGCATTTATTTTTTGTAGACTTTTTTTGCTGATGATCATTCTGACGGCTGTCAGGTGAACGTTTGTGTACACTGGATTTGCATGGCTTTATTGATTCCTGATGTTCAGCCTTTTTCCATTCCCGTTGTTTTAAGAAAAAAGAAAGAGTGGGAGGGAGACGCAAAAGGGAGGGGATATGGAAACATGTATATGTATAACTGATTAAATTTGTTATAAAGCAAAAAATTTAAAAAAATAAAAATAAAAAATAAAAAAATAAAAAAAATTAAAAAAAAAAGAAATAAGAGAGAAGGTCCTTCAGGGAGATAAAAAAAAATTGCCTTAGCTATTCATGTATTTTGACTTACATGAACTTTGGATTCAGATTATCAAATTTGCTGAAGAATTCATTTTGTAATTTTATTGGAACTTATTAAATATGTAGCTTAACGTAAGGAGATATTTTTATCAAAATGTGCCCTTTCTTCCTTGAAAATAATCTTTATTTATTCAGATTTTCTTATTATGCCCTTCACAAAATTTCAGAATTTCTCTATAAAAATCTAACATTGAAAAAATTAATTTCTTGACATGTTATAATATTTGTGGGCTTCCCTGGTGGCGCCGTGGTTGAGAGTCCGCCTGCTGATGCAGGGGACGCGGGTTCATGCCCCGGTCCAGGAAGATCCCACATGCCGTGGAGCGTCTGGGCCCATGAGCCATGGCCACTGTGCCTGCGCAGCAGGAGCCTGTGCTCCGCGGCGGGAGAGGCCACAACAGTGAGAGGCCCGTGTACCGCAAAAAAAAAAGTATTTATTATATTTGCTGCTCTTGAGAATGACTTGGTATAAAAAAAATTGGTAAAAGAAATACTTTTGAGTTGTTATGCTGACTTTTTATCTTACCGGAAATTTCTGCTGAATTATCTTATTCATAGTTTTTCCATTCCTTGCCTTGATTTTGATAAGATTATCATATCATTTGCAAATAATGACAAACTTTCTCTTCCTTTCAGAAGTGGGCAATGTGGTTAACATTTTAAATTTCCAAACCACAACAGATTGACTGATGTGCAGTCTATCTGACACATTCTCTAATTCTTACACTGCTTATTCTTTTCTTATTCTATTGACTAGGACTTATAGAACAATGTGCAATAGTTGTGGTCTCCAAACTTTAACTTTAAAGTTTTATCATTAAATATATTTGCTAAAGGATCTTTAAAAAATCCTTCTCTCGTTAGGTTAAGGAATTTCCTTATTTTACTAATTTACTAAGCAGTTTTTTTTCATAGATGCCTTTTCTATAGCCATTGAAATCACCATTAAAACATGTATTAATGTGATAACATTAACAGTACCTAGATTTTTTTGCTACTCATCATGACTTTATTTCTGGAATATGTACTACTTTATCATTATTAACAAATTTTGCGTTCAATTTACTTATAATTTATTTAGAAAGTTGGGATCTATTTTATGTGTGTGTATATGTATGTATGTAATTAAAAGTGGTACCTAACTCTGTTCATTTAAACACTTCCATTTAATTTTACCACTTTTGTTTATTAAGTACCTGAGAAGTAAACTATCATTTCTTCATGGGGAACCTCTCTGAACTCCAGCCTAAATTAGAGCCCTTTGTTAGCCCTCTCACTGTACCCTGTATTATAACTACGTAGTTATCTATGAAGTGGATTATTGACCGAGTCACCCACTAGGCTTTAAGTTCCATAAGGTCCGGGGATTTTATCTGTTTAACTCACTGCTGTAATCCTGGGACCTAACTTGCAATTAGTACATAGTAGACACTTTAAAAATTATCTGTAGAATGAACACATGATTAAATAAATAGTAGTTTGAAAGCTGAAAAAAAAGAAAAAAGAAAGAAAGAAAAAGAAACAGAAGACAAATGTGCATAAATTATGCCTCTTGAAACTGTCGGTTTGAAATATGGATGCCTTTGAATTTTTTTGGTCGATATACGACCCCAGGATTTGTTTTCAGTGCAGGTGTGATTTACAGGCCTGCAATTATTTTGAATATCAACTGACCATTAACGCTGGGATTAAAGCTGCTGTCGTGTGAAACGCCCACAAGGTGGCAGCTGTTCTACTTTACCAAATCTGGTTACTAGGGCAACAGAGCCTCAATGGAAGTTGTGTTCTAGGTTGTAATTTAGAATGGCGTGTGCCAGGGAAAAGCCCCTTAAGTATATGTCTCACTACTTCTTGTTCGTTTATTTAATTTAATTTTTATTTTTATCACAGCAAGTTTGATTACAAAGTTTGGCTTGTTCTAGGTGTGCAAGATGTGGTTCTTTTACACATAAACATATGTCTATTCTTCCTGGAATCCTTTTCCCATGTACGTTATGACAGGATGTTGAGTAGTCTTCTCTTGGTATTCCGTAGGTCTTTGGTGATGATATATTTCACCTGTGTTTGTATATGTCTGTTAACCCCAATATCCTAATGTATCCAATCCTCACAAATTTCCATTGGTGAACCATAAGTTTGTTGAATGAATCAGTGGTTGCCCTTCTCTGTGGAAATATCTTCACTGGTATCCATTTATAGGTAATACCTAAAAGTGATATCATACGATATGTGTCTTTCTCTTTCTGACATACTACACGTTGTGTGATTGCCTCTAGACTCATCTACAGTGCTGCAAATGACATCGTGTCCTTTTTTTCCTTGTCCAATACTCCGTCTGTACATGTACCAGTTTTCTTTGTCCACTCATATGTTGATGGACTTTTTGGTTGCTTCCATGACTTGGCAATTGTAATGCTGCGGCAATGCACATTCGCCTCCCTGTGTCTTTCCAATTCTGTCTTCTTAGGTTATAGGCCCAGGAGTGGTCCTGCTGGATCATATGGTAGAAAAATATTTACGTAGTAAAAGCACCTCCATTCTGTTCTCGTTAGTGGCTCTTACCAGGTCACATCCCACTTAAAGTTGAGGGTATGCACTTCTGCACAACACCTTCAGCATTTATTGTTTGTAGTTTTTTTTTTTGCTGAAGTTTATTCTGACAAGTGTGAGCTGCTATATGTTTGTGGTTGGATTTGCATTCGTCTCATAATCCATTGAAATTGAGCTTTCTGGCATGTCCTTTTTTTATTCAAACTGTGAGTAGAGCTTACCTCTTCCAATTGTTTTCGTGAAGTATGTGTGACATTTAGAAATATTTTGGCCATTACCTCCCTAATGACATTCTGAGGGCAGGTTTCATTTACAGCCCTCCAGTACTGGTGCATATGAAGTGACCCTTAGCACAGTTTTTAAAGCTGCTGTTGCAGGTCACTGCCAGAGGGTGGCAGCATTTCTGCTTTTCACAAGCTTTTAACTAGGGAAACAGACTACCTTGCAGTGGTATTTCTCGGTTATAAATTAGAGTGGAATGTGCCTGGATAAACCCCCAAAGGTGATGTGTTTTTTTTTTTTACTTTTGTTTGTTTTCTAGATTGAGTTTATATTTTTTTATTGGAGTCATATTCCATTGTGTACATGGACCACTTCTTCTTTGTGCATTCCTCTGTTGATGGACATTTTCGTAGCTTCCAAGTTTTGGCTATGATAAATATTGCTGGAGGGCAGGATTGCCAGGCTGTTTTTTTCTTGTTTTGCAGTACGTAGGCCACTCACTGCCATGGCCACTCCGATTGCAGAGCACAGGCTCTGGACGCACAGGCCCAGCAGCCATAGCTCACGGGACCAGCCGCTCCACGGCATGTGTGATTTTCCCGAACCGGGGCATAAACCCGTGTCCCCTGCTTCGGCGGCGGACTCTCAACCACTGCGCCACCAGTGAAGTCCAGCCTGTGTCTTTTTGATTCTCATCCTCTCAGGCGATAGGGCCAGCAGTGGGCATGCTTGATTGAATGGTAGCTCAGTACTTACCTTTTCAATGCACCTCCTTTGTGTTTTCCTTACTGGCTCTGAGCATGTCCCACGTTGAACCAAGCCTAGGCATTTTTCCACAACCCCTTCAGCATTTACTGTTTGCAGAATTTTTGCTGATGGTCATTCTGACTGTTGTGAGCTGATAGGATTTTTGTAATTTGGATTTGCATGTCCTTAATTCTTTCTAAGGTTCATTTTTCCACACCTTTTAAAATTTCTGTTAATGAACAAATGAAAAAAACGTAGAATACAATTAACCTCTTGAAATTGTCTTCTTGAAAGGTTGCCCTCAAAATTGAATGTTTTGGTCAATATTCGCTCCCAGGATTGTTTTTGAGGGCAGGTGTCATTCACAGGCCTGTAATGAGTGTGAATATATAGTGACCATTAGCACTGGGTTTAAAGCTGCTGTTGTGGTAAGCAGCCACTAGGCGGCAGCATTTCTCCATTCACAAATCTCGTTACTAGGGCAGCAGAGCCGTTCTGGAATCCCTGTTCCTAGGTTGTAAATTAAAATGGAATGTGCCAGGAGAAAACCCCATATGTTTATGTTACATTATTTCTTGTTTGTTGTTTTAGATTTTTTAATAGGGGCAATGATTAGAATATTGTTTTTCCTAGGTGTACACAATCTGGTTCATTTGTGCCTAACATATATATATATATATATATATATATATATATATATATATATATATTCATGCACAGATCCCCTTCCCATGTCAATTATTGCAGAGTGTTCCATAGACCTCCCTTGCTATATGGTCGGTCTTTTTGTTATGTGTATTTAATAGGTATTTGTACACGTATGGTAACCCTAATCTTAATTTTTCCATTCCCCCCACCTTTCCTTTTAGATAAGCCTAGTTTGTTTTCTAAGTGTGTGAGTGTCTTTCTCTGTGCAAATATGTTCATTTGTGTCAGTTGTTAGATAATGCCTGTAAGTGATATCATAGGATATGTCTTTTGCTTTCCGACTTACCTCATGTTCTGTGATTATCTCTAGGCTCAACTATGGTGCCTGAAAGAGCAGTGTTTCATTGTTTTCCATGGCTAATATTCCATTGTGTACATGGACCACTTCTTCTTTTTCAACTGATATGGTGATGGACATTTTGGTTGCTTCCGTGTCTTGGCTATTGTGAAAATTCCTGCAGTGCAGCTGTTGAAGCCTGTGCCTTCTCGACTCTGGACTTGTCAGGTGAGAGTCTCAGCGGTGGGCCTGCTGAACGGAATGGTGGCTCAATTTTTACTTTTAAACGCAGCTCCTTTCTATTCTTATTATTGGCTGTCACCACTTTACATCTCACCAGCAGCTAGAGGGTACACAGTTCTCTAAAACACCTTCAGCATTTAATGTTTGTAGACTTGCAGCTGATGGTAGTTGACATGTGTGAGTTGGAATCATTTTGGAGGTTAGATTTGCATGAGTCTAATAATTACTGATGTTGAGCTTTTATCCATTTTCCTCTTTTTTGAAAATGAGTGAGTAAAACTTACCCCTCCATCCAATCTCCTTGAAAAATTTAACACTTTTGAATTTTTTTGGCCATTCCCTACCTCCGCACAATTTTTTAGGGCAGGTGTCCTTTACAGCCCTGAATCCTTGTGAATGTTAAGTGACCATTAGCTGTGGGTTCAAAGCCGCTCTTGTGGGAAACGGCCACAAGGCGGCAGCATTTCTACATTTCCAACTCTGGGATTTTGGGCCACAGAGCTTTCGTGGCAATCGTGGTAGTAAGCTGCGAATTAGAGTGCAATGAGCCAGTGCAAACCCCCAAGAGCTTATATCTCCTAAATTGTTGTTTGCTTTTTAAATTTAATTATCAGAGGAAATTTGATCAAAATGTAGATTCTCCGAGGTGTACAGTTTCTGGTTCATCCTATCAATGTATCTGTCTATATTCCTCTTTGGATCCATTCCCGTGTATGTTATTATAGAGTGTTGAGTAGACCTCTCTTTGTATTCCTTAGGTATTTTGTGATTATATATTTCCTATGTATTAGTATATGTCAGTTAACCCCCATATCCTAATTCATACATTCCTTACACCTTTCCATTTGGTTAAACATAATTTGGTTTTCTGAATCTATGCGTGTCCTTCTCTTGGAAATTATTTCATGGGTATCAATTCTTAGGTAACACCTATAAGTGATGTCATAGGATGTCTGTCTTACGGTTTCTTTCTTACTTCCAGTGTGGTGATTATCGCTAGGTCCTTCTATGGTGGTGCCAACGGCACTGTTCCATGCTTTTTCATGGCTAAGATTCCATTGTGTACATGGACGACTTCTTCTTGGTGCATTTTTCTGTTGATGCACATTTTGGTTTCTTCCAGGTTTGGCTATGGTACACCTTGCTGCAGTGCAGGATTGCCAGCCTGTGTGTTTTTGATTCTGGTCTACTCAGGTGATAGGCCCATGAGTGGGCCTACCAGATCACATGGTAGCTCCATTTTTACCCTTAAACGCACCTCCATTCTGTTCTCACGACTGGCTCTTACCAGGTTGCAACCCACCAGCAGCTAAAGGGTACGCAGTTCTCTAAAACCCCTTCAGCATTTATTTTTTGTAGACTTTTTTGCTGATGATCATTCTGACGGCTGTCAGGTGAACGTTTGTGTACACTGGATTTGCATGGCTTTATTGATTCCTGATGTTCAGCCTTTTTCCATTCCCGTTGTTTTAAGAAAAAAGAAAGAGTGGGAGGGAGATGCAAAAGGGAGGGTATATGGAAACATGTATATGTATAACTGATTAAATTTGTTATAAAGCAAAAAATTAAAAAAAATAAAAATAAAAAATAAAAAAATAAAAAAAAAATAAAAAAAAAGAAATAAGAGAGAAGGATCTTCAGTGAGATAAAAAAAAATTGCCTTAGCTATTCATGTATTTTGACTTACATGAACTTTGGATTCAGATTATCAAATTTGCTGAAGAATTCATTTTGTAATTTTATTGGAACTTATTAAATATGTAGCTTAACGTAAGGAGATATTTTTATTAAAATGTGCCCTTTCTTCCTTGAAAATAATCTTTATTTATTCAGATTTTATTATTATGCCCTTCACAAAATTTCAGAATTTCTCTATAAAAATCTAACATTGAAAAAATTAATTTCTTGACATGTTATAATATTTGTGGGCTTCCCTGGTGGCGCCGTGGTTGAGAGTCCGCCTGCTGATGCAGGGGACGCGGGTTCATGCCCCGGTCCAGGAAGATCCCACATGCCGTGGAGCGTCTGGGCCCATGAGCTATGGCCACTGTGCCTGCGCATCAGGAGCCTGTGCTCCGCGGAGGGAGAGGCCACAACAGTGAGAGGCCCGTGTACCGCAAAAAAAAAAAAGTATTTATTATATTTGCTGCTCTTGAGATTGACTTGGTATAAAAAAAATTGGTAAAAGAAATACTTTTGAGTTGTTATGCTGACTTTTTATCTTACCGGAAATTTCTGCTGAATTATCTTATTCATAGTTTTTCCATTCCTTGCCTTGATTTTGATAAGATTATCATATCATTTGCAAATAATGACAAACTTTCTCTTCCTTTCAGAAGTGGGCAATGTGGTTAACATTTTAAATTTCCAAACCACAACAGATTGACTGATGTGCAGTCTATCTGACACATTCTCTAATTCTTACACTGCTTATTCTTTTCTTATTCTATTGACTAGGACTTATAGAACAATGTGCAATAGTTGTGGTCTCCAAACTTTAACTTTAAAGTTTTATCATTAAATATATTTGCTAAAGGATCTTTAAAAAATCCTTCTCTCGTTAGGTTAAGGAATTTCCTTATTTTACTAATTTACTAAGCAGTTTTTTTTCATAGATGCCTTTTCTATAGCCATTGAAATCACCATTGAAACATGTATTAATGTGATAACATTAACAGTACCTAGATTTTTTTGCTACTCATCATGACTTTATTTCTGGAATATGTACTACTTTATCATTATTAACAAATTTTGCGTTCAATTTACTTATAATTTATTTAGAAAGTTGGGATCTATTTTATGTGTGTGTATATGTATGTATGTAATTAAAAGTGGTACCTAACTCTGTTCATTTAAACACTTCCATTTAATTTTACCACTTTTGTTTATTAAGTACCTGAGAAGTAAACTATCATTTCTTCATGGGGAACCTCTCTGAACTCCAGCCTAAATTAGAGCCCTTTGTTAGCCCTCTCACTGTACCCTGTATTATAACTACGTAGTTATCTATGAAGTGGATTATTGACCGAGTCACCCACTAGGCTTTAAGTTCCATAAGGTCCGGGGATTTTATCTGTTTAACTCACTGCTGTAATCCTGGGACCTAACTTGCAATTAGTACATAGTAGACACTTTAAAAATTATCTGTAGAATGAACACATGATTAAATAAATAGTAGTTTGAAAGCTGAAAAAAAAGAAAAAAGAAAGAAAGAAAAAGAAACAGAAGACAAATGTGCATAAATTATGCCTCTTGAAACTGTCGGTTTGAAATATGGATGCCTTTGAATTTTTTTGGTCGATATACGACCCCAGGATTTGTTTTCAGTGCAGGTGTGATTTACAGGCCTGCAATTATTTTGAATATCAACTGACCATTAACGCTGGGATTAAAGCTGCTGTCGTGTGAAACGCCCACAAGGTGGCAGCTGTTCTACTTTACCAAATCTGGTTACTAGGGCAACAGAGCCTCAATGGAAGTTGTGTTCTAGGTTGTAATTTAGAATGGCGTGTGCCAGGGAAAAGCCCCTTAAGTATATGTCTCACTACTTCTTGTTCATTTATTTAATTTAATTTTTATTTTTATCACAGCAAGTTTGATTACAAAGTTTGGCTTGTTCTAGGTGTGCAAGATGTGGTTCTTTTACACATAAACATATGTCTATTCTTCCTGGAATCCTTTTCCCATGTACGTTATGACAGGATGTTGAGTAGTCTTCTCTTGGTATTCCGTAGGTCTTTGGTGATGATATATTTCACCTGTGTTTGTATATGTCTGTTAACCCCAATATCCTAATGTATCCAATCCTCACAAATTTCCATTGGTGAACCATAAGTTTGTTGAATGAATCAGTGGTTGCCCTTCTCTGTGGAAATATCTTCACTGGTATCCATTTATAGGTAATACCTAAAAGTGATATCATACGATATGTGTCTTTCTCTTTCTGACATACTACACGTTGTGTGATTGCCTCTAGACTCATCTACAGTGCTGCAAATGACATCGTGTCCTTTTTTTCCTTGTCCAATACTCCGTCTGTACATGTACCAGTTTTCTTTGTCCACTCATATGTTGATGGACTTTTTGGTTGCTTCCATGACTTGGCAATTGTAATGCTGCGGCAATGCACATTCGCCTCCCTGTGTCTTTCCAATTCTGTCTTCTTAGGTTATAGGCCCAGGAGTGGGCCTGCTGGATCATATGGTAGAAAAATATTTACGTAGTAAAAGCACCTCCATTCTGTTCTCGTTAGTGGCTCTTACCAGGTCACATCCCACTTAAAGTTGAGGGTATGCACTTCTGCACAACACCTTCAGCATTTATTGTTTGTAGTTTTTTTTTTTTGCTGAAGTTTATTCTGACAAGTGTGAGCTGCTATATGTTTGTGGTTGGATTTGCATTCGTCTCATAATCCATTGAAATTGAGCTTTCTGGCATGTCCTTTTTTTATTCAAACTGTGAGTAGAGCTTACCTCTTCCAATTGTTTTCGTGAAGTATGTGTGACATTTAGAAATATTTTGGCCATTACCTCCCTAATGACATTCTGAGGGCAGGTTTCATTTACAGCCCTCCAGTACTGGTGCATATGAAGTGACCCTTAGCACAGTTTTTAAAGCTGCTGTTGCAGGTCACTGCCAGAGGGTGGCAGCATTTCTGCTTTTCACAAGCTTTTAACTAGGGAAACAGACTACCTTGCAGTGGTATTTCTCGGTTATAAATTAGAGTGGAATGTGCCTGGATAAACCCCCAAAGGTGATGTGTTTTTTTTTTTTACTTTTGTTTGTTTTCTAGATTGAGTTTATATTTTTTTATTGGAGTCATATTCCATTGTGTACATGGACCACTTCTTCTTTGTGCATTCCTCTGTTGATGGACATTTTCGTAGCTTCCAAGTTTTGGCTATGATAAATATTGCTGGAGGGCAGGATTGCCAGGCTGTTTTTTTCTTGTTTTGCAGTACGTAGGCCACTCACTGCCATGGCCACTCCGATTGCAGAGCACAGGCTCTGGACGCACAGGCCCAGCAGCCATAGCTCACGGGACCAGCCGTTCCACGGCATGTGTGATTTTCCCGAACCGGGGCATAAACCCGTGTCCCCTGCTTCGGCGGCGGACTCTCAACCACTGCGCCACCAGTGAAGTCCAGCCTGTGTCTTTTTGATTCTCATCCTCTCAGGCGATAGGGCCAGCAGTGGGCATGCTTGATTGAATGGTAGCTCAGTACTTACCTTTTCAATGCACCTCCTTTGTGTTTTCCTTACTGGCTCTTAGCATGTCCCACGTTGAACCAAGCCTAGGCATTTTTCCACAACCCCTTCAGCATTTATTGTTTGCAGAATTTTTGCTGATGGTCATTCTGACTGTTGTGAGCTGATAGGATTTTTGTAATTTGGATTTGCATGTCCTTAATTCTTTCTAAGGTTCATTTTTCCACACCTTTTAAAATTTCTGTTAATGAACAAATGAAAAAAACGTAGAATACAATTAACCTCTTGAAATTGTCTTCTTGAAAGGTTGCCCTCAAAATTGAATTTTTTGGTCAATATTCGCTCCCGGGATTGTTTTTGAGGGCAGGTGTCATTCACAGGCCTGTAATGAGTGTGAATATTTAGTGACCATTAGCACTGGGTTTAAAGCTGCTGTTGTGGTAAGCAGCCACTAGGCGGCAGCATTTCTCCATTCACAAATCTCGTTACTAGGGCAGCAGAGCCGTTCTGGAATCCCTGTTCCTAGGTTGTAAATTAAAATGGAATGTGCCAGGAGAAAACCCCATAAGTTTATGTTACATTATTTCTTGTTTGTTGTTTTAGTTTTTTTAATAGGGGCAATGATTAGAATATTGTTTGTCCTAGGTGTACACAATCTGGTTCATTTGTGCCTAACATATATATATATATATATATATATATATATATATATATATATATATATATATATATATATATATATATATATATATTCATGCACAGATCCCCTTCCCATGTCAATTATTGCAGAGTGTTCCATAGACCTCCCTTGCTATATGGTCGGTCTTTTTGTTATGTGTATTTAATAGGTATTTGTACACGTATGGTAACCCTAATCTTAATTTTTCCATTCCCCCCACCTTTCCTTTTAGATAAGCCTAGTTTGTTTTCTAAGTGTGTGAGTGTCTTTCTCTGTGCAAATATGTTCATTTGTGTCAGTTGTTAGATAATGCCTGTAAGTGATATCATAGGATATGTCTTTTGCTTTCCGACTTACCTCATGTTCTGTGATTATCTCTAGGCTCAACTATGGTGCCTGAAAGAGCAGTGTTTCATTGTTTTCCATGGCTAATATTCCATTGTGTACATGGACCACTTCTTCTTTTTCAACTGATATGGTGATGGACATTTTGGTTGCTTCCGTGTCTTGGCTATTGTGAAAATTCCTGCAGTGCAGCTGTTGAAGCCTGTGCCTTCTCGACTCTGGACTTGTCAGGTGAGAGTCTCAGTGGTGGGCCTGCTGAACGGAATGGTGGCTCAATTTTTACTTTTAAACGCAGCTCCTTTCTATTCTTATTATTGGCTGTCACCACTTTACATCTCACCAGCAGCTAGAGGGTACACAGTTCTCTAAAACACCTTCAGCATTTAATGTTTGTAGACTTGCAGCTGATGGTAGTTGACATGTGTGAGTTGGAATCATTTTGGAGGTTAGATTTGCATGAGTCTAATAATTACTGATGTTGAGCTTTTATCCATTTTCCTCTTTTTTGAAAATGAGTGAGTAAAACTTACCCCTCCATCCAATCTCCTTGAAAAATTTAACACTTTTGAATTTTTTTGGCCATTCCCTACCTCCGCACAATTTTTTAGGGCAGGTGTCCTTTACAGCCCTGAATCCTTGTGAATGTTAAGTGACCATTAGCTGTGGGTTCAAAGCCGCTCTTGTGGGAAACGGCCACAAGGCGGCAGCATTTCTACATTTCCAACTCTGGGATTTGGGGCCACAGAGCTTTCGTGGCAATCGTGGTAGTAAGCTGCGAATTAGAGTGCAATGTGCCAGTGCAAACCCCCAAGAGCTTATATCTCCTAAATTGTTGTTTGCTTTTTAAATTTAATTATCAGAGGAAATTTGATCAAAATGTAGATTCTCCGAGGTGTACAGTTTCTGGTTCATCCTATCAATGTATCTGTCTATATTCCTCTTTGGATCCATTCCCGTGTATGTTATTATAGAGTGTTGAGTAGACCTCTCTTTGTATTCCTTAGGTATTTTGTGATTATATATTTCCTATGTATTAGTATATGTCTGTTAACCCCCATATCCTAATTCATACATTCCTTACACCTTTCCATTTGGTTAAACATAATTTGGTTTTCTGAATCTATGCGTGTCCTTCTCTTGGAAATTATTTCATGGGTATCAATTCTTAGGTAACACCTATAAGTGATGTCATAGGATGTCTGTCTTACGGTTTCTTTCTTACTTCCAGTGTGGTGATTATCGCTAGGTCCTTCTATGGTGGTGCCAACGGCACTGTTCCATGCTTTCTCATGGCTAAGATTCCATTGTGTACATGGACGACTTCTTCTTGGTGCATTTTTCTGTTGATGCACATTTTGGTTTCTTCCAGGTTTGGCTATGGTACACCTTGCTGCAGTGCAGGATTGCCAGCCTGTGTGTTTTTGATTCTGGTCTACTCAGGTGATAGGCCCATGAGTGGGCCTACCAGATCACATGGTAGCTCCATTTTTACCCTTAAACGCACCTCCATTCTGTTCTCACGACTGGCTCTTACCAGGTTGCAACCCACCAGCAGCTAAAGGGTACGCAGTTCTCTAAAACCCCTTCAGCATTTATTTTTTGTAGACTTTTTTTGCTGATGATCATTCTGACGGCTGTCAGGTGAACGTTTGTGTACACTGGATTTGCATGGCTTTATTGATTCCTGATGTTCAGCCTTTTTCCATTCCCGTTGTTTTAAGAAAAAAGAAAGAGTGGGAGGGAGACGCAAAAGGGAGGGGATATGGAAACATGTATATGTATAACTGATTAAATTTGTTATAAAGCAAAAAATTAAAAAAAAATAAAAATAAAAAATAAAAAAATAAAAAAAAAATAAAAAAAAAGAAATAAGAGAGAAGGTCCTTCAGGGAGATAAAAAAAAATTGCCTTAGCTATTCATGTATTTTGACTTACATGAACTTTGGATTCAGATTATCAAATTTGCTGAAGAATTCATTTTGTAATTTTATTGGAACTTATTAAATATGTAGCTTAACGTAAGGAGATATTTTTATTAAAATGTGCCCTTTCTTCCTTGAAAATAATCTTTATTTATTCAGATTTTCTTATTATGCCCTTCACAAAATTTCAGAATTTCTCTATAAAAATCTAACATTGAAAAAATTAATTTCTTGACATGTTATAATATTTGTGGGCTTCCCTGGTGGCGCCGTGGTTGAGAGTCCGCCTGCTGATGCAGGGGACGCGGGTTCATGCCCCGGTCCAGGAAGATCCCACATGCCGTGGAGCGTCTGGGCCCATGAGCCATGGCCACTGTGCCTGCGCATCAGGAGCCTGTGCTCCGCGGCGGGAGAGGCCACAACAGTGAGAGGCCCGTGTACCGCAAAAAAAAAAAAGTATTTATTATATTTGCTGCTCTTGAGAATGACTTGGTATAAAAAAAATTGGTAAAAGAAATACTTTTGAGTTGTTATGCTGACTTTTTATCTTACCGGAAATTTCTGCTGAATTATCTTATTCATAGTTTTTCCATTCCTTGCCTTGATTTTGATAAGATTATCATATCATTTGCAAATAATGACAAACTTTCTCTTCCTTTCAGAAGTGGGCAATGTGGTTAACATTTTAAATTTCCAAACCACAACAGATTGACTGATGTGCAGTCTATCTGACACATTCTCTAATTCTTACACTGCTTATTCTTTTCTTATTCTATTGACTAGGACTTATAGAACAATGTGCAATAGTTGTGGTCTCCAAACTTTAACTTTAAAGTTTTATCATTAAATATATTTGCTAAAGGATCTTTAAAAAATCCTTCTCTCGTTAGGTTAAGGAATTTCCTTATTTTACTAATTTACTAAGCAGTTTTTTTTCATAGATGCCTTTTCTATAGCCATTGAAATCACCATTAAAACATGTATTAATGTGATAACATTAACAGTACCTAGATTTTTTTGCTACTCATCATGACTTTATTTCTGGAATATGTACTACTTTATCATTATTAACAAATTTTGCGTTCAATTTACTTATAATTTATTTAGAAAGTTGGGATCTATTTTATGTGTGTGTATATGTATGTATGTAATTAAAAGTGGTACCTAACTCTGTTCATTTAAACACTTCCATTTAATTTTACCACTTTTGTTTATTAAGTACCTGAGAAGTAAACTATCATTTCTTCATGGGGAACCTCTCTGAACTCCAGCCTAAATTAGAGCCCTTTGTTAGCCCTCTCACTGTACCCTGTATTATAACTACGTAGTTATCTATGAAGTGGATTATTGACCGAGTCACCCACTAGGCTTTAAGTTCCATAAGGTCCGGGGATTTTATCTGTTTAACTCACTGCTGTAATCCTGGGACCTAACTTGCAATTAGTACATAGTAGACACTTTAAAAATTATCTGTAGAATGAACACATGATTAAATAAATAGTAGTTTGAAAGCTGAAAAAAAAGAAAAAAGAAAGAAAGAAAAAGAAACAGAAGACAAATGTGCATAAATTATGCCTCTTGAAACTGTCGGTTTGAAATATGGATGCCTTTGAATTTTTTTGGTCGATATACGACCCCAGGATTTGTTTTCAGTGCAGGTGTGATTTACAGGCCTGCAATTATTTTGAATATCAACTGACCATTAACGCTGGGATTAAAGCTGCTGTCGTGTGAAACGCCCACAAGGTGGCAGCTGTTCTACTTTACCAAATCTGGTTACTAGGGCAACAGAGCCTCAATGGAAGTTGTGTTCTAGGTTGTAATTTAGAATGGCGTGTGCCAGGGAAAAGCCCCTTAAGTATATGTCTCACTACTTCTTGTTCATTTATTTAATTTAATTTTTATTTTTATCACAGCAAGTTTGATTACAAAGTTTGGCTTGTTCTAGGTGTGCAAGATGTGGTTCTTTTACACATAAACATATGTCTATTCTTCCTGGAATCCTTTTCCCATGTACGTTATGACAGGATGTTGAGTAGTCTTCTCTTGGTATTCCGTAGGTCTTTGGTGATGATATATTTCACCTGTGTTTGTATATGTCTGTTAACCCCAATATCCTAATGTATCCAATCCTCACAAATTTCCATTGGTGAACCATAAGTTTGTTGAATGAATCAGTGGTTGCCCTTCTCTGTGGAAATATCTTCACTGGTATCCATTTATAGGTAATACCTAAAAGTGATATCATACGATATGTGTCTTTCTCTTTCTGACATACTACACGTTGTGTGATTGCCTCTAGACTCATCTACAGTGCTGCAAATGACATCGTGTCCTTTTTTTCCTTGTCCAATACTCCGTCTGTACATGTACCAGTTTTCTTTGTCCACTCATATGTTGATGGACTTTTTGGTTGCTTCCATGACTTGGCAATTGTAATGCTGCGGCAATGCACATTCGCCTCCCTGTGTCTTTCCAATTCTGTCTTCTTAGGTTATAGGCCCAGGAGTGGGCCTGCTGGATCATATGGTAGAAAAATATTTACGTAGTAAAAGCACCTCCATTCTGTTCTCGTTAGTGGCTCTTACCAGGTCACATCCCACTTAAAGTTGAGGGTATGCACTTCTGCACAACACCTTCAGCATTTATTGTTTGTAGTTTTTTTTTTTGCTGAAGTTTATTCTGACAAGTGTGAGCTGCTATATGTTTGTGGTTGGATTTGCATTCGTCTCATAATCCATTGAAATTGAGCTTTCTGGCATGTCCTTTTTTTATTCAAACTGTGAGTAGAGCTTACCTCTTCCAATTGTTTTCGTGAAGTATGTGTGACATTTAGAAATATTTTGGCCATTACCTCCCTAATGACATTCTGAGGGCAGGTTTCATTTACAGCCCTCCAGTACTGGTGCATATGAAGTGACCCTTAGCACAGTTTTTAAAGCTGCTGTTGCAGGTCACTGCCAGAGGGTGGCAGCATTTCTGCTTTTCACAAGCTTTTAACTAGGGAAACAGACTACCTTGCAGTGGTATTTCTCGGTTATAAATTAGAGTGGAATGTGCCTGGATAAACCCCCAAAGGTGATGTGTTTTTTTTTTTTACTTTTGTTTGTTTTCTAGATTGAGTTTATATTTTTTTATTGGAGTCATATTCCATTGTGTACATGGACCACTTCTTCTTTGTGCATTCCTCTGTTGATGGACATTTTCGTAGCTTCCAAGTTTTGGCTATGATAAATATTGCTGGAGGGCAGGATTGCCAGGCTGTTTTTTTCTTGTTTTGCAGTACGTAGGCCACTCACTGCCATGGCCACTCCGATTGCAGAGCACAGGCTCTGGACGCACAGGCCCAGCAGCCATAGCTCACGGGACCAGCCGCTCCACGGCATGTGTGATTTTCCCGAACCGGGGCATAAACCCGTGTCCCCTGCTTCGGCGGCGGACTCTCAACCACTGCGCCACCAGTGAAGTCCAGCCTGTGTCTTTTTGATTCTCATCCTCTCAGGCGATAGGGCCAGCAGTGGGCATGCTTGATTGAATGGTAGCTCAGTACTTACCTTTTCAATGCACCTCCTTTGTGTTTTCCTTACTGGCTCTTAGCATGTCCCACGTTGAACCAAGCCTAGGCATTTTTCCACAACCCCTTCAGCATTTATTGTTTGCAGAATTTTTGCTGATGGTCATTCTGACTGTTGTGAGCTGATAGGATTTTTGTAATTTGGATTTGCATGTCCTTAATTCTTTCTAAGGTTCATTTTTCCACACCTTTTAAAATTTCTGTTAATGAACAAATGAAAAAAACGTAGAATACAATTAACCTCTTGAAATTGTCTTCTTGAAAGGTTGCCCTCAAAATTGAATTTTTTGGTCAATATTCGCTCCCGGGATTGTTTTTGAGGGCAGGTGTCATTCACAGGCCTGTAATGAGTGTGAATATTTAGTGACCATTAGCACTGGGTTTAAAGCTGCTGTTGTGGTAAGCAGCCACTAGGCGGCAGCATTTCTCCATTCACAAATCTCGTTACTAGGGCAGCAGAGCCGTTCTGGAATCCCTGTTCCTAGGTTGTAAATTAAAATGGAATGTGCCAGGAGAAAACCCCATAAGTTTATGTTACATTATTTCTTGTTTGTTGTTTTAGTTTTTTTAATAGGGGCAATGATTAGAATATTGTTTGTCCTAGGTGTACACAATCTGGTTCATTTGTGCCTAACATATATATATATATATATATATATATATATATATATATATATATATATATATATATATTCATGCACAGATCCCCTTCCCATGTCAATTATTGCAGAGTGTTCCATAGACCTCCCTTGCTATATGGTCGGTCTTTTTGTTATGTGTATTTAATAGGTATTTGTACACGTATGGTAACCCTAATCTTAATTTTTCCATTCCCCCCACCTTTCCTTTTAGATAAGCCTAGTTTGTTTTCTAAGTGTGTGAGTGTCTTTCTCTGTGCAAATATGTTCATTTGTGTCAGTTGTTAGATAATGCCTGTAAGTGATATCATAGGATATGTCTTTTGCTTTCCGACTTACCTCATGTTCTGTGATTATCTCTAGGCTCAACTATGGTGCCTGAAAGAGCAGTGTTTCATTGTTTTCCATGGCTAATATTCCATTGTGTACATGGACCACTTCTTCTTTTTCAACTGATATGGTGATGGACATTTTGGTTGCTTCCGTGTCTTGGCTATTGTGAAAATTCCTGCAGTGCAGCTGTTGAAGCCTGTGCCTTCTCGACTCTGGACTTGTCAGGTGAGAGTCTCAGTGGTGGGCCTGCTGAACGGAATGGTGGCTCAATTTTTACTTTTAAACGCAGCTCCTTTCTATTCTTATTATTGGCTGTCACCACTTTACATCTCACCAGCAGCTAGAGGGTACACAGTTCTCTAAAACACCTTCAGCATTTAATGTTTGTAGACTTGCAGCTGATGGTAGTTGACATGTGTGAGTTGGAATCATTTTGGAGGTTAGATTTGCATGAGTCTAATAATTACTGATGTTGAGCTTTTATCCATTTTCCTCTTTTTTGAAAATGAGTGAGTAAAACTTACCCCTCCATCCAATCTCCTTGAAAAATTTAACACTTTTGAATTTTTTTGGCCATTCCCTACCTCCGCACAATTTTTTAGGGCAGGTGTCCTTTACAGCCCTGAATCCTTGTGAATGTTAAGTGACCATTAGCTGTGGGTTCAAAGCCGCTCTTGTGGGAAACGGCCACAAGGCGGCAGCATTTCTACATTTCCAACTCTGGGATTTGGGGCCACAGAGCTTTCGTGGCAATCGTGGTAGTAAGCTGCGAATTAGAGTGCAATGTGCCAGTGCAAACCCCCAAGAGCTTATATCTCCTAAATTGTTGTTTGCTTTTTAAATTTAATTATCAGAGGAAATTTGATCAAAATGTAGATTCTCCGAGGTGTACAGTTTCTGGTTCATCCTATCAATGTATCTGTCTATATTCCTCTTTGGATCCATTCCCGTGTATGTTATTATAGAGTGTTGAGTAGACCTCTCTTTGTATTCCTTAGGTATTTTGTGATTATATATTTCCTATGTATTAGTATATGTCTGTTAACCCCCATATCCTAATTCATACATTCCTTACACCTTTCCATTTGGTTAAACATAATTTGGTTTTCTGAATCTATGCGTGTCCTTCTCTTGGAAATTATTTCATGGGTATCAATTCTTAGGTAACACCTATAAGTGATGTCATAGGATGTCTGTCTTACGGTTTCTTTCTTACTTCCAGTGTGGTGATTATCGCTAGGTCCTTCTATGGTGGTGCCAACGGCACTGTTCCATGCTTTTTCATGGCTAAGATTCCATTGTGTACATGGACGACTTCTTCTTGGTGCATTTTTCTGTTGATGCACATTTTGGTTTCTTCCAGGTTTGGCTATGGTACACCTTGCTGCAGTGCAGGATTGCCAGCCTGTGTGTTTTTGATTCTGGTCTACTCAGGTGATAGGCCCATGAGTGGGCCTACCAGATCACATGGTAGCTCCATTTTTACCCTTAAACGCACCTCCATTCTGTTCTCATGACTGGCTCTTACCAGGTTGCAACCCACCAGCAGCTAAAGGGTACGCAGTTCTCTAAAACCCCTTCAGCATTTATTTTTTGTAGACTTTTTTTGCTGATGATCATTCTGACGGCTGTCAGGTGAACGTTTGTGTACACTGGATTTGCATGGCTTTATTGATTCCTGATGTTCAGCCTTTTTCCATTCCCGTTGTTTTAAGAAAAAAGAAAGAGTGGGAGGGAGACGCAAAAGGGAGGGGATATGGAAACATGTATATGTATAACTGATTAAATTTGTTATAAAGCAAAAAATTAAAAAAAATAAAAATAAAAAATAAAGAAATAAAAATAATAAAAGAAAAGAAATAAGAGAGAAGGTCCTTCAGGGAGATAAAAAAAAATTGCCTTAGCTATTCATGTATTTTGACTTACATGAACTTTGGATTCAGATTATCAAATTTGCTGAAGAATTCATTTTGTAATTTTATTGGAACTTATTAAATATGTAGCTTAACGTAAGGAGATATTTTTATTAAAATGTGCCCTTTCTTCCTTGAAAATAATCTTTATTTATTCAGATTTTCTTATTATGCCCTTCACAAAATTTCAGAATTTCTCTATAAAAATCTAACATTGAAAAAATTAATTTCTTGACATGTTATAATATTTGTGGGCTTCCCTGGTGGCGCCGTGGTTGAGAGTCCACCTGCTGATGCAGGGGACGCGGGTTCATGCCCCGGTCCAGGAAGATCCCACATGCCGTGGAGCGTCTGGGCCCATGAGCCATGGCCACTGTGCCTGCGCATCAGGAGCCTGTGCTCCACGGCGGGAGAGGCCACAACAGTGAGAGGCCCTTGTACCGCAAAAAAAAAAAAAGTATTTATTATATTTGCTGCTCTTGAGAATGACTTGGTATAAAAAAAATTGGTAAAAGAAATACTTTTGAGTTGTTATGCTGACTTTTTATCTTACCGGAAATTTCTGCTGAATTATCTTATTCATAGTTTTTCCATTCCTTGCCTTGATTTTGATAAGATTATCATATCATTTGCAAATAATGACAAACTTTCTCTTCCTTTCAGAAGTGGGCAATGTGGTTAACATTTTAAATTTCCAAACCACAACAGATTGACTGATGTGCAGTCTATCTGACACATTCTCTAATTCTTACACTGCTTATTCTTTTCTTATTCTATTGACTAGGACTTATAGAACAATGTGCAATAGTTGTGGTCTCCAAACTTTAACTTTAAAGTTTTATCATTAAATATATTTGCTAAAGGATCTTTAAAAAATCCTTCTCTCGTTAGGTTAAGGAATTTCCTTATTTTACTAATTTACTAAGCAGTTTTTTTTCATAGATGCCTTTTCTATAGCCATTGAAATCACCATTGAAACATGTATTAATGTGATAACATTAACAGTACCTAGATTTTTTTGCTACTCATCATGACTTTATTTCTGGAATATGTACTACTTTATCATTATTAACAAATTTTGCGTTCAATTTACTTATAATTTATTTAGAAAGTTGGGATCTATTTTATGTGTGTGTATATGTATGTATGTAATTAAAAGTGGTACCTAACTCTGTTCATTTAAACACTTCCATTTAATTTTACCACTTTTGTTTATTAAGTACCTGAGAAGTAAACTATCATTTCTTCATGGGGAACCTCTCTGAACTCCAGCCTAAATTAGAGCCCTTTGTTAGCCCTCTCACTGTACCCTGTATTATAACTACGTAGTTATCTATGAAGTGGATTATTGACCGAGTCACCCACTAGGCTTTAAGTTCCATAAGGTCCGGGGATTTTATCTGTTTAACTCACTGCTGTAATCCTGGGACCTAACTTGCAATTAGTACATAGTAGACACTTTAAAAATTATCTGTAGAATGAACACATGATTAAATAAATAGTAGTTTGAAAGCTGAAAAAAAAGAAAAAAGAAAGAAAGAAAAAGAAACAGAAGACAAATGTGCATAAATTATGCCTCTTGAAACTGTCGGTTTGAAATATGGATGCCTTTGAATTTTTTTGGTCGATATACGACCCCAGGATTTGTTTTCAGTGCAGGTGTGATTTACAGGCCTGCAATTATTTTGAATATCAACTGACCATTAACGCTGGGATTAAAGCTGCTGTCGTGTGAAACGCCCACAAGGTGGCAGCTGTTCTACTTTACCAAATCTGGTTACTAGGGCAACAGAGCCTCAATGGAAGTTGTGTTCTAGGTTGTAATTTAGAATGGCGTGTGCCAGGGAAAAGCCCCTTAAGTATATGTCTCACTACTTCTTGTTCATTTATTTAATTTAATTTTTATTTTTATCACAGCAAGTTTGATTACAAAGTTTGGCTTGTTCTAGGTGTGCAAGATGTGGTTCTTTTACACATAAACATATGTCTATTCTTCCTGGAATCCTTTTCCCATGTACGTTATGACAGGATGTTGAGTAGTCTTCTCTTGGTATTCCGTAGGTCTTTGGTGATGATATATTTCACCTGTGTTTGTATATGTCTGTTAACCCCAATATCCTAATGTATCCAATCCTCACAAATTTCCATTGGTGAACCATAAGTTTGTTGAATGAATCAGTGGTTGCCCTTCTCTGTGGAAATATCTTCACTGGTATCCATTTATAGGTAATACCTAAAAGTGATATCATACGATATGTGTCTTTCTCTTTCTGACATACTACACGTTGTGTGATTGCCTCTAGACTCATCTACAGTGCTGCAAATGACATCGTGTCCTTTTTTTCCTTGTCCAATACTCCGTCTGTACATGTACCAGTTTTCTTTGTCCACTCATATGTTGATGGACTTTTTGGTTGCTTCCATGACTTGGCAATTGTAATGCTGCGGCAATGCACATTCGCCTCCCTGTGTCTTTCCAATTCTGTCTTCTTAGGTTATAGGCCCAGGAGTGGGCCTGCTGGATCATATGGTAGAAAAATATTTACGTAGTAAAAGCACCTCCATTCTGTTCTCGTTAGTGGCTCTTACCAGGTCACATCCCACTTAAAGTTGAGGGTATGCACTTCTGCACAACACCTTCAGCATTTATTGTTTGTAGTTTTTTTTTTTGCTGAAGTTTATTCTGACAAGTGTGAGCTGCTATATGTTTGTGGTTGGATTTGCATTCGTCTCATAATCCATTGAAATTGAGCTTTCTGGCATGTCCTTTTTTTATTCAAACTGTGAGTAGAGCTTACCTCTTCCAATTGTTTTCGTGAAGTATGTGTGACATTTAGAAATATTTTGGCCATTACCTCCCTAATGACATTCTGAGGGCAGGTTTCATTTACAGCCCTCCAGTACTGGTGCATATGAAGTGACCCTTAGCACAGTTTTTAAAGCTGCTGTTGCAGGTCACTGCCAGAGGGTGGCAGCATTTCTGCTTTTCACAAGCTTTTAACTAGGGAAACAGACTACCTTGCAGTGGTATTTCTCGGTTATAAATTAGAGTGGAATGTGCCTGGATAAACCCCCAAAGGTGATGTGTTTTTTTTTTTTACTTTTGTTTGTTTTCTAGATTGAGTTTATATTTTTTTATTGGAGTCATATTCCATTGTGTACATGGACCACTTCTTCTTTGTGCATTCCTCTGTTGATGGACATTTTCGTAGCTTCCAAGTTTTGGCTATGATAAATATTGCTGGAGGGCAGGATTGCCAGGCTGTTTTTTTCTTGTTTTGCAGTACGTAGGCCACTCACTGCCATGGCCACTCCGATTGCAGAGCACAGGCTCTGGACGCACAGGCCCAGCAGCCATAGCTCACGGGACCAGCCGCTCCACGGCATGTGTGATTTTCCCGAACCGGGGCATAAACCCGTGTCCCCTGCTTCGGCGGCGGACTCTCAACCACTGCGCCACCAGTGAAGTCCAGCCTGTGTCTTTTTGATTCTCATCCTCTCAGGCGATAGGGCCAGCAGTGGGCATGCTTGATTGAATGGTAGCTCAGTACTTACCTTTTCAATGCACCTCCTTTGTGTTTTCCTTACTGGCTCTTAGCATGTCCCACGTTGAACCAAGCCTAGGCATTTTTCCACAACCCCTTCAGCATTTATTGTTTGCAGAATTTTTGCTGATGGTCATTCTGACTGTTGTGAGCTGATAGGATTTTTGTAATTTGGATTTGCATGTCCTTAATTCTTTCTAAGGTTCATTTTTCCACACCTTTTAAAATTTCTGTTAATGAACAAATGAAAAAAACGTAGAATACAATTAACCTCTTGAAATTGTCTTCTTGAAAGGTTGCCCTCAAAATTGAATTTTTTGGTCAATATTCGCTCCCGGGATTGTTTTTGAGGGCAGGTGTCATTCACAGGCCTGTAATGAGTGTGAATATTTAGTGACCATTAGCACTGGGTTTAAAGCTGCTGTTGTGGTAAGCAGCCACTAGGCGGCAGCATTTCTCCATTCACAAATCTCGTTACTAGGGCAGCAGAGCCGTTCTGGAATCCCTGTTCCTAGGTTGTAAATTAAAATGGAATGTGCCAGGAGAAAACCCCATAAGTTTATGTTACATTATTTCTTGTTTGTTGTTTTAGTTTTTTTAATAGGGGCAATGATTAGAATATTGTTTGTCCTAGGTGTACACAATCTGGTTCATTTGTGCCTAACATATATATATATATATATATATATATATATATATATATATATATATATATATATATATATATTCATGCACAGATCCCCTTCCCATGTCAATTATTGCAGAGTGTTCCATAGACCTCCCTTGCTATATGGTCGGTCTTTTTGTTATGTGTATTTAATAGGTATTTGTACACGTATGGTAACCCTAATCTTAATTTTTCCATTCCCCCCACCTTTCCTTTTAGATAAGCCTAGTTTGTTTTCTAAGTGTGTGAGTGTCTTTCTCTGTGCAAATATGTTCATTTGTGTCAGTTGTTAGATAATGCCTGTAAGTGATATCATAGGATATGTCTTTTGCTTTCCGACTTACCTCATGTTCTGTGATTATCTCTAGGCTCAACTATGGTGCCTGAAAGAGCAGTGTTTCATTGTTTTCCATGGCTAATATTCCATTGTGTACATGGACCACTTCTTCTTTTTCAACTGATATGGTGATGGACATTTTGGTTGCTTCCGTGTCTTGGCTATTGTGAAAATTCCTGCAGTGCAGCTGTTGAAGCCTGTGCCTTCTCGACTCTGGACTTGTCAGGTGAGAGTCTCAGTGGTGGGCCTGCTGAACGGAATGGTGGCTCAATTTTTACTTTTAAACGCAGCTCCTTTCTATTCTTATTATTGGCTGTCACCACTTTACATCTCACCAGCAGCTAGAGGGTACACAGTTCTCTAAAACACCTTCAGCATTTAATGTTTGTAGACTTGCAGCTGATGGTAGTTGACATGTGTGAGTTGGAATCATTTTGGAGGTTAGATTTGCATGAGTCTAATAATTACTGATGTTGAGCTTTTATCCATTTTCCTCTTTTTTGAAAATGAGTGAGTAAAACTTACCCCTCCATCCAATCTCCTTGAAAAATTTAACACTTTTGAATTTTTTTGGCCATTCCCTACCTCCGCACAATTTTTTAGGGCAGGTGTCCTTTACAGCCCTGAATCCTTGTGAATGTTAAGTGACCATTAGCTGTGGGTTCAAAGCCGCTCTTGTGGGAAACGGCCACAAGGCGGCAGCATTTCTACATTTCCAACTCTGGGATTTGGGGCCACAGAGCTTTCGTGGCAATCGTGGTAGTAAGCTGCGAATTAGAGTGCAATGTGCCAGTGCAAACCCCCAAGAGCTTATATCTCCTAAATTGTTGTTTGCTTTTTAAATTTAATTATCAGAGGAAATTTGATCAAAATGTAGATTCTCCGAGGTGTACAGTTTCTGGTTCATCCTATCAATGTATCTGTCTATATTCCTCTTTGGATCCATTCCCGTGTATGTTATTATAGAGTGTTGAGTAGACCTCTCTTTGTATTCCTTAGGTATTTTGTGATTATATATTTCCTATGTATTAGTATATGTCTGTTAACCCCCATATCCTAATTCATACATTCCTTACACCTTTCCATTTGGTTAAACATAATTTGGTTTTCTGAATCTATGCGTGTCCTTCTCTTGGAAATTATTTCATGGGTATCAATTCTTAGGTAACACCTATAAGTGATGTCATAGGATGTCTGTCTTACGGTTTCTTTCTTACTTCCAGTGTGGTGATTATCGCTAGGTCCTTCTATGGTGGTGCCAACGGCACTGTTCCATGCTTTTTCATGGCTAAGATTCCATTGTGTACATGGACGACTTCTTCTTGGTGCATTTTTCTGTTGATGCACATTTTGGTTTCTTCCAGGTTTGGCTATGGTACACCTTGCTGCAGTGCAGGATTGCCAGCCTGTGTGTTTTTGATTCTGGTCTACTCAGGTGATAGGCCCATGAGTGGGCCTACCAGATCACATGGTAGCTCCATTTTTACCCTTAAACGCACCTCCATTCTGTTCTCATGACTGGCTCTTACCAGGTTGCAACCCACCAGCAGCTAAAGGGTACGCAGTTCTCTAAAACCCCTTCAGCATTTATTTTTTGTAGACTTTTTTTGCTGATGATCATTCTGACGGCTGTCAGGTGAACGTTTGTGTACACTGGATTTGCATGGCTTTATTGATTCCTGATGTTCAGCCTTTTTCCATTCCCGTTGTTTTAAGAAAAAAGAAAGAGTGGGAGGGAGACGCAAAAGGGAGGGGATATGGAAACATGTATATGTATAACTGATTAAATTTGTTATAAAGCAAAAAATTAAAAAAAATAAAAATAAAAAATAAAGAAATAAAAATAATAAAAGAAAAGAAATAAGAGAGAAGGTCCTTCAGGGAGATAAAAAAAAATTGCCTTAGCTATTCATGTATTTTGACTTACATGAACTTTGGATTCAGATTATCAAATTTGCTGAAGAATTCATTTTGTAATTTTATTGGAACTTATTAAATATGTAGCTTAACGTAAGGAGATATTTTTATTAAAATGTGCCCTTTCTTCCTTGAAAATAATCTTTATTTATTCAGATTTTCTTATTATGCCCTTCACAAAATTTCAGAATTTCTCTATAAAAATCTAACATTGAAAAAATTAATTTCTTGACATGTTATAATATTTGTGGGCTTCCCTGGTGGCGCCGTGGTTGAGAGTCCACCTGCTGATGCAGGGGACGCGGGTTCATGCCCCGGTCCAGGAAGATCCCACATGCCGTGGAGCGTCTGGGCCCATGAGCCATGGCCACTGTGCCTGCGCATCAGGAGCCTGTGCTCCACGGCGGGAGAGGCCACAACAGTGAGAGGCCCTTGTACCGCAAAAAAAAAAAAAGTATTTATTATATTTGCTGCTCTTGAGAATGACTTGGTATAAAAAAAATTGGTAAAAGAAATACTTTTGAGTTGTTATGCTGACTTTTTATCTTACCGGAAATTTCTGCTGAATTATCTTATTCATAGTTTTTCCATTCCTTGCCTTGATTTTGATAAGATTATCATATCATTTGCAAATAATGACAAACTTTCTCTTCCTTTCAGAAGTGGGCAATGTGGTTAACATTTTAAATTTCCAAACCACAACAGATTGACTGATGTGCAGTCTATCTGACACATTCTCTAATTCTTACACTGCTTATTCTTTTCTTATTCTATTGACTAGGACTTATAGAACAATGTGCAATAGTTGTGGTCTCCAAACTTTAACTTTAAAGTTTTATCATTAAATATATTTGCTAAAGGATCTTTAAAAAATCCTTCTCTCGTTAGGTTAAGGAATTTCCTTATTTTACTAATTTACTAAGCAGTTTTTTTTCATAGATGCCTTTTCTATAGCCATTGAAATCACCATTAAAACATGTATTAATGTGATAACATTAACAGTACCTAGATTTTTTTGCTACTCATCATGACTTTATTTCTGGAATATGTACTACTTTATCATTATTAACAAATTTTGCGTTCAATTTACTTATAATTTATTTAGAAAGTTGGGATCTATTTTATGTGTGTGTATATGTATGTATGTAATTAAAAGTGGTACCTAACTCTGTTCATTTAAACACTTCCATTTAATTTTACCACTTTTGTTTATTAAGTACCTGAGAAGTAAACTATCATTTCTTCATGGGGAACCTCTCTGAACTCCAGCCTAAATTAGAGCCCTTTGTTAGCCCTCTCACTGTACCCTGTATTATAACTACGTAGTTATCTATGAAGTGGATTATTGACCGAGTCACCCACTAGGCTTTAAGTTCCATAAGGTCCGGGGATTTTATCTGTTTAACTCACTGCTGTAATCCTGGGACCTAACTTGCAATTAGTACATAGTAGACACTTTAAAAATTATCTGTAGAATGAACACATGATTAAATAAATAGTAGTTTGAAAGCTGAAAAAAAAGAAAAAAGAAAGAAAGAAAAAGAAACAGAAGACAAATGTGCATAAATTATGCCTCTTGAAACTGTCGGTTTGAAATATGGATGCCTTTGAATTTTTTTGGTCGATATACGACCCCAGGATTTGTTTTCAGTGCAGGTGTGATTTACAGGCCTGCAATTATTTTGAATATCAACTGACCATTAACGCTGGGATTAAAGCTGCTGTCGTGTGAAACGCCCACAAGGTGGCAGCTGTTCTACTTTACCAAATCTGGTTACTAGGGCAACAGAGCCTCAATGGAAGTTGTGTTCTAGGTTGTAATTTAGAATGGCGTGTGCCAGGGAAAAGCCCCTTAAGTATATGTCTCACTACTTCTTGTTCGTTTATTTAATTTAATTTTTATTTTTATCACAGCAAGTTTGATTACAAAGTTTGGCTTGTTCTAGGTGTGCAAGATGTGGTTCTTTTACACATAAACATATGTCTATTCTTCCTGGAATCCTTTTCCCATGTACGTTATGACAGGATGTTGAGTAGTCTTCTCTTGGTATTCCGTAGGTCTTTGGTGATGATATATTTCACCTGTGTTTGTATATGTCTGTTAACCCCAATATCCTAATGTATCCAATCCTCACAAATTTCCATTGGTGAACCATAAGTTTGTTGAATGAATCAGTGGTTGCCCTTCTCTGTGGAAATATCTTCACTGGTATCCATTTATAGGTAATACCTAAAAGTGATATCATACGATATGTGTCTTTCTCTTTCTGACATACTACACGTTGTGTGATTGCCTCTAGACTCATCTACAGTGCTGCAAATGACATCGTGTCCTTTTTTTCCTTGTCCAATACTCCGTCTGTACATGTACCAGTTTTCTTTGTCCACTCATATGTTGATGGACTTTTTGGTTGCTTCCATGGCTTGGCAATTGTAATGCTGCGGCAATGCACATTCGCCTCCCTGTGTCTTTCCAATTCTGTCTTCTTAGGTTATAGGCCCAGGAGTGGGCCTGCTGGATCATATGGTAGAAAAATATTTACGTAGTAAAAGCACCTCCATTCTGTTCTCGTTAGTGGCTCTTACCAGGTCACATCCCACTTAAAGTTGAGGGTATGCACTTCTGCACAACACCTTCAGCATTTATTGTTTGTAGTTTTTTTTTTGCTGAAGTTTATTCTGACAAGTGTGAGCTGCTATATGTTTGTGGTTGGATTTGCATTCGTCTCATAATCCATTGAAATTGAGCGTTCTGGCATGTCCTTTTTTTATTCAAACTGTGAGTAGAGCTTACCTCTTCCAATTGTTTTTGTGAAGTATGTGTGACATTTAGAAATATTTTGGCCATTACCTCCCTAATGACATTCTGAGGGCAGGTTTCATTTACAGCCCTCCAGTACTGGTGCATATGAAGTGACCCTTAGCACAGTTTTTAAAGCTGCTGTTGCAGGTCACTGCCAGAGGGTGGCAGCATTTCTGCTTTTCACAAGCTTTTAACTAGGGAAACAGACTACCTTGCAGTGGTATTTCTCGGTTATAAATTAGAGTGGAATGTGCCTGGATAAACCCCCAAAGGTGATGTGTTTTTTTTTTTTTACTTTTGTTTGTTTTCTAGATTGAGTTTATATTTTTTTATTGGAGTCATATTCCATTGTGTACATGGACCACTTCTTCTTTGTGCATTCCTCTGTTGATGGACATTTTCGTAGCTTCCAAGTTTTGGCTATGATAAATATTGCTGGAGGGCAGGATTGCCAGGCTGTTTTTTTCTTGTTTTGCAGTACGTAGGCCACTCACTGCCATGGCCACTCCGATTGCAGAGCACAGGCTCTGGACGCACAGGCCCAGCAGCCATAGCTCACGGGACCAGCCGCTCCACGGCATGTGTGATTTTCCCGAACCGGGGCATAAACCCGTGTCCCCTGCTTCGGCGGCGGACTCTCAACCACTGCGCCACCAGTGAAGTCCAGCCTGTGTCTTTTTGATTCTAATCCTCTCAGGCGATAGGGCCAGCAGTGGGCATGCTTGATTGAATGGTAGCTCAGTACTTACCTTTTCAATGCACCTCCTTTGTGTTTTCCTTACTGGCTCTTAGCATGTCCCACGTTGAACCAAGCCTAGGCATTTTTCCACAACCCCTTCAGCATTTATTGTTTGCAGAATTTTTGCTGATGGTCATTCTGACTGTTGTGAGCTGATAGGATTTTTGTAATTTGGATTTGCATGTCCTTAATTCTTTCTAAGGTTCATTTTTCCACACCTTTTAAAATTTCTGTTAATGAACAAATGAAAAAAACGTAGAATACAATTAACCTCTTGAAATTGTCTTCTTGAAAGGTTGCCCTCAAAATTGAATGTTTTGGTCAATATTCGCTCCCAGGATTGTTTTTGAGGGCAGGTGTCATTCACAGGCCTGTAATGAGTGTGAATATTTAGTGACCATTAGCACTGGGTTTAAAGCTGCTGTTGTGGTAAGCAGCCACTAGGCGGCAGCATTTCTCCATTCACAAATCTCGTTACTAGGGCAGCAGAGCCGTTCTGGAATCCCTGTTCCTAGGTTGTAAATTAAAATGGAATGTGCCAGGAGAAAACCCCATAAGTTTATGTTACATTATTTCTTGTTTGTTGTTTTAGATTTTTTAATAGGGGCAATGATTAGAATATTGTTTGTCCTAGGTGTACACAATCTGGTTCATTTGTGCCTAACATATATATATATATATTCATGCACAGGTCCACTTCCCATGTAAATTATTGCAGAGTGTTCCATAGACCTCCCTTGCTATATGGTCGGTCTTTTTGTTATGTGTATTTAATAGGTATTTGTACACGTATGGTAACCCTAATCTTAATTTTTCCATTCCCCCCACCTTTCCTTTTAGATAAGCCTAGTTTGTTTTCTAAGTGTGTGAGTGTCTTTCTCTGTGCAAATATGTTCATTTGTGTCAGTTGTTAGATAATGCCTGTAAGTGATATCATAGGATATGTCTTTTGCTTTCCGACTTACCTCATGTTCTGTGATTATCTCTAGGCTCAACTATGGTGCCTGAAAGAGCAGTGTTTCATTGTTTTCCATGGCTAATATTCCATTGTGTACATGGACCACTTCTTCTTTTTCAACTGATATGGTGGTGGACATTTTGGTTGCTTCCGTGTCTTGGCTATTGTGAAAATTCCTGCAGTGCAGCTGTTGAAGCCTGTGCCTTCTCGACTCTGGACTTGTCAGGTGAGAGTCTCAGCGGTGGGCCTGCTGAACGGAATGGTGGCTCAATTTTTACTTTTAAACGCAGCTCCTTTCTATTCTTATTATTGGCTGTCACCACTTTACATCTCACCAGCAGCTAGAGGGTACACAGTTCCCTAAAACACCTTCAGCATTTAATGTTTGTAGACTTGCAGCTGATGGTAGTTGACATGTGTGAGTTGGAATCATTTTGGAGGTTAGATTTGCATGAGTCTAATAATTACTGATGTTGAGCTTTTATCCATTTTCCTCTTTTTTGAAAATGAGTGAGTAAAACTTACCCCTCCATCCAATCTCCTTGAAAAATTTAACACTTTTGAATTTTTTTGGCCATTCCCTACCTCCGCACAATTTTTTAGGGCAGGTGTCCTTTACAGCCCTGAATCCTTGTGAATGTTAAGTGACCATTAGCTGTGGGTTCAAAGCCGCTCTTGTGGGAAACGGCCACAAGGCGGCAGCATTTCTACATTTCCAACTCTGGGATTTGGGGCCACAGAGCTTTCGTGGCAATCGTGGTAGTAAGCTGCGAATTAGAGTGCAATGTGCCAGTGCAAAGCCCCAAGAGCTTATATCTCCTAAATTGTTGTTTGCTTTTTAAATTTAATTATCAGAGGAAATTTGATCAAAATGTAGATTCTCCGAGGTGTACAGTTTCTGGTTCATCCTATCAATGTATCTGTCTATATTCCTCTTTGGATCCATTCCCGTGTATGTTATTATAGAGTGTTGAGTAGACCTCTCTTTGTATTCCTTAGGTATTTTGTGATTATATATTTCCTATGTATTAGTATATGTCTGTTAACCCCCATATCCTAATTCATACATTCCTTACACCTTTCCATTTGGTTAAACATAATTTGGTTTTCTGAATCTATGCGTGTCCTTCTCTTGGAAATTATTTCATGGGTATCAATTCTTAGGTAACACCTATAAGTGATGTCATAGGATGTCTGTCTTACGGTTTCTTTCTTACTTCCAGTGTGGTGATTATCGCTAGGTCCTTCTATGGTGGTGCCAACGGCACTGTTCCATGCTTTTTCATGGCTAAGATTCCATTGTGTACATGGACGACTTCTTCTTGGTGCATTTTTCTGTTGATGCACATTTTGGTTTCTTCCAGGTTTGGCTATGGTACACCTTGCTGCAGTGCAGGATTGCCAGCCTGTGTGTTTTTGATTCTGGTCTACTCAGGTGATAGGCCCATGAGTGGGCCTACCAGATCACATGGTAGCTCCATTTTTACCCTTAAATGCACCTCCATTCTGTTCTCACGACTGGCTCTTACCAGGTTGCAACCCACCAGCAGCTAAAGGGTACGCAGTTCTCTAAAACCCCTTCAGCATTTATTTTTTGTAGACTTTTTTTGCTGATGATCATTCTGACGGCTGTCAGGTGAACGTTTGTGTACACTGGATTTGCATGGCTTTATTGATTCCTGATGTTCAGCCTTTTTCCATTCCCGTTGTTTTAAGAAAAAAGAAAGAGTGGGAGGGAGACGCAAAAGGGAGGGGATATGGAAACATGTATATGTATAACTGATTAAATTTGTTACAAAGCAAAAAATTAAAAAAAAATAAAAATAAAAAATAAAAAAATAAAAAAAAAATAAAAAAAAAGAAATAAGAGAGAAGGTCCTTCAGGGAGATAAAAAAAATTGCCTTAGCTATTCATGTATTTTGACTTACATGAACTTTGGATTCAGATTATCAAATTTGCTGAAGAATTCATTTTGTAATTTTATTGGAACTTATTAAATATGTAGCTTAACGTAAGGAGATATTTTTATTAAAATGTGCCCTTTCTTCCTTGAAAATAATCTTTATTTATTCAGATTTTCTTATTATGCCCTTCACAAAATTTCAGAATTTCTCTATAAAAATCTAACATTGAAAAAATTAATTTCTTGACATGTTATAATATTTGTGGGCTTCCCTGGTGGCGCCGTGGTTGAGAGTCCGCCTGCTGATGCAGGGGACGCGGGTTCATGCCCCGGTCCAGGAAGATCCCACATGCCGTGGAGCGTCTGGGCCCATGAGCCATGGCCACTGTGCCTGCGCATCAGGAGCCTGTGCTCCGCGGAGGGAGAGGCCACAACAGTGAGAGGCCCGTGTACCGCAAAAAAAAAAAAAGTATTTATTATATTTGCTGCTCTTGAGATTGACTTGGTATAAAAAAAATTGGTAAAAGAAATACTTTTGAGTTGTTATGCTGACTTTTTATCTTACCGGAAATTTCTGCTGAATTATCTTATTCATAGTTTTTCCATTCCTTGCCTTGATTTTGATAAGATTATCATATCATTTGCAAATAATGACAAACTTTCTCTTCCTTTCAGAAGTGGGCAATGTGGTTAACATTTTAAATTTCCAAACCACAACAGATTGACTGATGTGCAGTCTATCTGACACATTCTCTAATTCTTACACTGCTTATTCTTTTCTTATTCTATTGACTAGGACTTATAGAACAATGTGCAATAGTTGTGGTCTCCAAACTTTAACTTTAAAGTTTTATCATTAAATATATTTGCTAAAGGATCTTTAAAAAATCCTTCTCTCGTTAGGTTAAGGAATTTCCTTATTTTACTAATTTACTAAGCAGTTTTTTTTCATAGATGCCTTTTCTATAGCCATTGAAATCACCATTGAAACATGTATTAATGTGATAACATTAACAGTACCTAGATTTTTTTGCTACTCATCATGACTTTATTTCTGGAATATGTACTACTTTATCATTATTAACAAATTTTGCGTTCAATTTACTTATAATTTATTTAGAAAGTTGGGATCTATTTTATGTGTGTGTATATGTATGTATGTAATTAAAAGTGGTACCTAACTCTGTTCATTTAAACACTTCCATTTAATTTTACCACTTTTGTTTATTAAGTACCTGAGAAGTAAACTATCATTTCTTCATGGGGAACCTCTCTGAACTCCAGCCTAAATTAGAGCCCTTTGTTAGCCCTCTCACTGTACCCTGTATTATAACTACGTAGTTATCTATGAAGTGGATTATTGACCGAGTCACCCACTAGGCTTTAAGTTCCATAAGGTCCGGGGATTTTATCTGTTTAACTCACTGCTGTAATCCTGGGACCTAACTTGCAATTAGTACATAGTAGACACTTTAAAAATTATCTGTAGAATGAACACATGATTAAATAAATAGTAGTTTGAAAGCTGAAAAAAAAGAAAAAAGAAAGAAAGAAAAAGAAACAGAAGACAAATGTGCATAAATTATGCCTCTTGAAACTGTCGGTTTGAAATATGGATGCCTTTGAATTTTTTTGGTCGATATACGACCCCAGGATTTGTTTTCAGTGCAGGTGTGATTTACAGGCCTGCAATTATTTTGAATATCAACTGACCATTAACGCTGGGATTAAAGCTGCTGTCGTGTGAAACGCCCACAAGGTGGCAGCTGTTCTACTTTACCAAATCTGGTTACTAGGGCAACAGAGCCTCAATGGAAGTTGTGTTCTAGGTTGTAATTTAGAATGGCGTGTGCCAGGGAAAAGCCCCTTAAGTATATGTCTCACTACTTCTTGTTCGTTTATTTAATTTAATTTTTATTTTTATCACAGCAAGTTTGATTACAAAGTTTGGCTTGTTCTAGGTGTGCAAGATGTGGTTCTTTTACACATAAACATATGTCTATTCTTCCTGGAATCCTTTTCCCATGTACGTTATGACAGGATGTTGAGTAGTCTTCTCTTGGTATTCCGTAGGTCTTTGGTGATGATATATTTCACCTGTGTTTGTATATGTCTGTTAACCCCAATATCCTAATGTATCCAATCCTCACAAATTTCCATTGGTGAACCATAAGTTTGTTGAATGAATCAGTGGTTGCCCTTCTCTGTGGAAATATCTTCACTGGTATCCATTTATAGGTAATACCTAAAAGTGATATCATACGATATGTGTCTTTCTCTTTCTGACATACTACACGTTGTGTGATTGCCTCTAGACTCATCTACAGTGCTGCAAATGACATCGTGTCCTTTTTTTCCTTGTCCAATACTCCGTCTGTACATGTACCAGTTTTCTTTGTCCACTCATATGTTGATGGACTTTTTGGTTGCTTCCATGACTTGGCAATTGTAATGCTGCGGCAATGCACATTCGCCTCCCTGTGTCTTTCCAATTCTGTCTTCTTAGGTTATAGGCCCAGGAGTGGGCCTGCTGGATCATATGGTAGAAAAATATTTACGTAGTAAAAGCACCTCCATTCTGTTCTCGTTAGTGGCTCTTACCAGGTCACATCCCACTTAAAGTTGAGGGTATGCACTTCTGCACAACACCTTCAGCATTTATTGTTTGCAGTTTTTTTTTTTGCTGAAGTTTATTCTGACAAGTGTGAGCTGCTATATGTTTGTGGTTGGATTTGCATTCGTCTCATAATCCATTGAAATTGAGCTTTCTGGCATGTCCTTTTTTATTCAAACTGTGAGTAGAGCTTACCTCTTCCAATTGTTTTCGTGAAGTATGTGTGACATTTAGAAATATTTTGGCCATTACCTCCCTAATGACATTCTGAGGGCAGGTTTCATTTACAGCCCTCCAGTACTGGTGCATATGAAGTGACCCTTAGCACAGTTTTTAAAGCTGCTGTTGCAGGTCACTGCCAGAGGGTGGCAGCATTTCTGCTTTTCACAAGCTTTTAACTAGGGAAACAGACTACCTTGCAGTGGTATTTCTCG